>NC_088397.1:96895543-96968043 GCF_034236695.1 Oncorhynchus nerka | reverse complement strand
AATATATGTGTGTGTATATATAGTAATATATGTGTGTGTGTATATAGTAATATATGTGTGTGTATATAGTAATATATGTGTGTGTATATATATAGTAATATATGTGTGTGTGTATATATAGTAATATATGTGTGTGTGTATATAGTAATATATGTGTGTGTATATAGTAATATATGTGTGTGTATATAGTAATATATGTGTGTGTGTGTATATAGTAATATATGTGTGTGTGTATATATAGTAATATATGTGTGTGTATATAGTAATATATGTGTGTGTATATAGTAATATATGTGTATATATAGTAATATATGTGTGTGTATATATAGTAATATATGTGTGTGTATATATAGTAATATATGTGTGTGTATATATAGTAATATATGTGTGTGTGTATATAGTAATATATGTGTGTGTATATAGTAATATATGTGTGTGTATATATATAGTAATATATGTGTGTGTGTATATAGTAATATATGTGTGTGTATATAGTAATATATGTGTGTATATATAGTAATATATGTGTGTGTATATATAGTAATATATGTGTGTGTATATATAGTAATATATGTGTGTGTATATAGTAATATATGTGTGTGTATATAGTAATATATGTGTATATATAGTAATATATGTGTGTGTATATATAGTAATATATGTGTGTATATATATAGTAATATATGTGTGTATATATATAGTAATATATGTGTGTGTGTATATAGTAATATATATGTGTATATATAGTAATATATATGTGTATATATAGTAATATATGTGTGTATATATAGTAATATATGTGTGTATATATAGTAATATATATGTGTGTATATATAGTAATATATGTGTGTATATATAGTAATATATGTGTGTATATATAGTAATATATGTTTGTATATATAGTAATATATGTGTGTATATATAGTAATATATGTGTGTATATATAGTAATATGTGTGTGTATATATAGTAATATATGTGTGTATATATAGTAATATATGTGTGTATATATAGTAATATATGTGTGTATATATAGTAATATATGTGTGTATATATAGTAATATATGTGTGTATATATAGTAATATATGTGTGTATATATAGTAATATATGTGTGTGTGTATATAGTAATATATGTGTGTGTGTATATATAGTAATATGTGTGTGTATATATAGTAATATGTGTGTGTATATATAGTAATATGTGTGTGTATATATAGTAATATGTGTGTGTATATATAGTAATATATGTGTGTGTATATAGTAATATATGTGTGTATATATAGTAATATATGTGTGTATATATAGTAATATATGTGTGTGTATATATAGTAATATATGTGTGTATATATAGTAATATATGTGTGTGTATATATAGTAATATATGTGTGTATATATAGTAATATATGTGTGTATATATAGTAATATATGTGTGTGTATATATAGTAATATATGTGTGTGTATATATAGTAATATATGTGTGTATATATAGTAATATATGTGTGTGTTGGTATCATTCTTCAGGTGCTGGTGCTGTTAGACGTCACTCCAGACCAGTCCATGCTGGATGAGGGTGTGGCTCGTGAGGTCATCAACCGCATCCAGAAACTACGCAAAAAGGTCAAACACGCTGTGATACTTTTTAAACGTGTTCAACATGAGTACTTCTGACACATGGGGACTTGGAACCTCCCAGGCTTCTCTCCCTCCCTGGCACCTCCCTGGTATTCCCAGGTGTCTCTCCCTCCCTGGTATTCCCAGGTGTCTCTCCCTCCCTGGTATTCCCAGGTGTCTCTCCCTCCCTGGTATTCCCAGGTGTCTCTCCCTCCCTGGTATTCCCAGGTGTCTCTCCCTCCCTGGTATTCCCAGGCTTCTCTCCCACCCTGGCACCTCCCTGGTATTCCCAGGTGTCTCTCCCTCCCAGGTGTCTCTCCCTCCCTGGCACCTCCCTGGTATTCCCAGGTGTCTCTCCCTCCCAGGTGTCTCTCCCTCCCTGGCACCTCCCTGGTATTCCCAGGTGTCTCCTCCCTCCCTGGTATTCCCAGGTGTCTCTCCCTCCCTGGTATTCCCAGGTGTCTCTCCCTCCCTGGCACCTCCCTGGTATTCCCAGGCGTCTCTCCCACCCTGGCACCTTCCCGGTATTCCCAGGCTTCTCTCCCACCCTGGCACCTCCCTGGTATTCCCAGGTGTCTCTCCCTCCCTGGTATTCCCAGGTGTCTCTCCCTCCCTGGTATTCCCAGGTGTCTCTCCCTCCCTGGTATTCCCAGGTGTCTCTCCCTCCCTGGTATTCCCAGGTGTCTCTCCCTCCCTGGTATTCCCAGGTGTCTCTCCCTCCCTGGTATTCCCAGGTGTCTCTCCCTCCCTGGTATTCCCAGGCGTCTCTCCCTCCCTGGTATTCCCAGGCTTCTCTCCCACCCTGGCTCCTCCCTGGTATTCCCAGGTGTCTCTCCCTCCCAGGTGTCTCTCCCTCCCTGGCACCTCCCTGGTATTCCCAGGTGTCTCTCCCTCCCAGGTGTCTCTCCCTCCCTGGCACCTCCCTGGTATTCCCAGGTGTCTCTCCCTCCCTGGTATTCCCAGGTGTCTCTCCCTCCCTGGTATTCCCAGGTGTCTCTCCCTCCCTGGTATTCCCAGGTGTCTCTCCCTCCCTGGTATTCCCAGGTGTCTCTCCCTCCCTGGTATTCCCAGGTGTCTCTCCCTCCCTGGTATTCCCAGGTGTCTCTCCCTCCCTGGTATTCCCAGGTGTCTCTCCCTCCCTGGTATTCCCAGGTGTCTCTCCCTCCCTGGCACCTCCCTGGTATTCCCAGGTGTCTCTCCCTCCCAGGTGTCTCTCCCTCCCTGGCACCTCCCTGGTATTCCCAGGTGTCTCTCCCTCCCTGGTATTCCCAGGTGTCTCTCCCTCCCTGGCACCTCCCTGGTATTCCCAGGCATCTCTCCCACCCTGGCACCTTCCCGGTATTCCCAGGCTTCTCTCCCACCCTGGCACCTCCCTGGTATTCCCAGGTGTCTCTCCCTCCTGGTATTCCCAGGTGTCTCTCCCTCCCTGGTATTCCCAGGTGTCTCTCCCTCCCTGGTATTCCCAGGTGTCTCTCCCTCCCTGGTATTCCCAGGCTTCTCTCCCTCCCTGGTATTCCCAGGTGTCTCTCCCTCCATGGCATTCCCAGGCGTCTCTCCCTCCCTGGTATTCCCAGGTGTCTCTCCCTCCCTGGTATTCCCAGGTGTCTCTCCCTCCCTGGTATTCCCAGGTGTCTCTCCCTCCCTGGTATTCCCAGGCGTCTCTCCCTCCCTGGTATTCCCAGGCGTCTCTCTCCCACCCTTGCACCTCCCTGGTATTCCCAGGTGTCTCTCCCTCCCAGGTGTCTCTCCCTCCCTGGCACCTCCCTGGTATTCCCAGGTGTCTCTCCCTCCCTGGCACCTCCCTGGTATTCCCAGGTGTCTCTCCCTCCCTGGTATTCCCAGGTGTCTCTGGCACCTCCCTGGTATTCCCAGGTGTCTCTCCCTCCCTGGTATTCCCAGGTGTCTCTCCCTCCCTGGTATTCCCAGGTGTCTCAGGTGTCTCTCCCTCCCTGGTATTCCCAGGCGTCTCTCCCTCCCTGGTATTCCCAGGCGTCTCTCCCTCCCTGGTATTCCCAGGCGTCTCTCCCACCCTGGCACCTCCCTGGTATTCCCAGGTGTCTCTCCCTCCCTGGTATTCCCAGGTGTCTCTCCCTCCCTGGTATTCCCAGGCTTCTCTCCCACCCTGGCACCTCCCTGGTATTCCCAGGTGTCTCTCCCTCCCTGGTATTCCCAGGTGTCTCTCCCTCCCTGGTATTCCCAGGCGTCTCTCCCTCCCTGGTATTCCCAGGTGTCTCTCCCTCCCTGGTATTCCCAGGTGTCTCTCCCTCCCAGGTGTCTCTCCCTCCCTGGTATTCCCAGGTGTCTCTCCCTCCCTGGTATTCCCAGGTGTCTCTCCCTCCCTGGCACCTCCCTGGTATTCCCAGGCATCTCTCCCACCCTGGTATTCCCACCTCCCTCCCGGTATTCCCAGGCTTCTCTCCCTCCCTGGCACCTCCCTGGTATTCCCAGGTGTCTCTCCCTCCCTGGTATTCCCAGGTGTCTCCTCCCTCCCTGGTATTCCCAGGTGTCTCTCCCTCCCTGGTATTCCCAGGTGTCTCTCCCTGTCTCTCCTCCCCTCCTGGTATTCCCAGGCTTCTCTCCCTCCCTGGTATTCCCAGGCGTCTCTCCCTCCCTGGCATTCCCAGGCGTCTCTCCCTCCCTGGCATTCCCAGGCGTCTCTCCCTCCCTGGCATTCCCAGGCGTCTCTCCCTCCCTGGCATTCCCAGGCGTCTCTCCCTCCCTGGCATTCCCAGGTGTCTCTCCCTCCCTGGTATTCCCAGGCGTCTCTCCCTCCCTGGTATTCCCAGGCGTCTCTCCCTCCCTGGTATTCCCAGGCGTCTCTCCCACCCTGGCACCTCCCTGGTATTCCCAGGTGTCTCTCCCTCCCAGGTGTCTCTCCCTCCCTGGCACCTCCCTGGTATTCCCAGGTGTCTCTCCCTCCCAGGTGTCTCTCCCTCCCTGGCACCTCCCTGGTATTCCCAGGTGTCTCTCCCTCCCTGGTATTCCCAGGTGTCTCTCCCTCCCTGGTATTCCCAGGTGTCTCTCCCTCCCTGGTATTCCCAGGTGTCTCTCCCTCCCTGGTATTCCCAGGTGTCTCTCCCTCCCTGGTATTCCCAGGCGTCTCTCCCTCCCTGGCATTCCCAGGCGTCTCTCCCTCCCTGGTATTCCCAGGTGTCTCTCCCTCCCTGGTATTCCCAGGCTTCTCTCTTTCTCCATTTATCTCCCTCTCCCTTTCCCCCTCTCTCTCTTTCTCTCTCTCTCTCATGTTGAAATATTTCCACTCCTGAATTCTAGCAGCGTTGAGAACCAGCTTCTCCCGTGCCATAATATTCAGGCTTTAATGTAAGCTACATCCCCGACTACAGAGGTCTGTTTCAGAAACACTGACTTTGAAGTGGGGTAGAGAGAAGGAAAGTAAAGCGGGATTATCTTAGACTTGTTTTCTTAATAAACAAACATTTTTCCGTCGGTCCCTGGATTCGACTGGGCTGAACTGTGTGTGTGTGTGTTGCCTTGGCTCTCAGCCAGGTTAAATTCTACTGTTATTTAAAACTGAAAACTTTAGGAATTTTCCACCCCAGGGAATTAATTGAGTAGCAGTAACTAAGGGTCTCAGTGGGTTAAGAGGACGGGGGGAGGGCCGAGGGAGGACCGGGAGGGAAGGAGAGGTCACAGTCTCAGGGTTCTGATTTGGCACACACACACACACACACACACACTGTAACACAAATCATTTTTCTCCTTATCGACGTTGCTACTCTAGTTTCCGCGGTTCACTGCCTGAAAATACCCAAAAGGCTATAAAGTCCTTCCTCTCTGATGTCAGTTACTGAAGCTCCATATGTATTTTCTACCCTTGAAGCCAGCCTGTAATTGGGCCCCTGTAGATTAAGGAGAGATCAATGTGCTCTCTTCCATGTTTAAAGTCCCCTGCGTGGTTCTGGTATCGGTTCCCGACTGACATATTCGCTTATACATCGATTTGTGGACGCCGTAGATCAAAACGGCTTTCGTTGAGCCGGTAGCCTTGGTTCTCATGGACTCATGAGTGTGTCTCTGACACCAATCTCGGAGCTTGGGATGGCCTTCCTGCTGCACCTTGCTGTTGGCTGGGCTTGCCCGCCTGCAACTTATCCAGAAAGCTACAGCTGAATTGAAATGGAATTAGCTCCGACCTATATGAGCCGGCAGGAGATTACCTGGACAGTGTGATCAGGGTCCTAGGCCCTGTTTGATCTAATTCTCTGTGTGTGTGTGTTTACCTGTCTACAGGGTCACCTGGTGCCGTCTGATGAGATCACAGTGTACTACAGCTGTGAGCCGGCAGGTGATTACCTGGACCATGTGATCCAGGCCCACACAGACTTCATCCTTGCAACCACCAAGGCACCACTTAAGACCTACCCCGTCCCCAAGGACTCCAGCGTCATCGTGCAGGAGAAAACACAGGTCTGTTGACCTTAAACACCACATTATTAGGCAGAACGTAAAGTGCTTTCAATCCCTCTGTGTGCGTCGGGTTAAAGCAAACAAACAAATATATATATTCATGTTCATACCTAGGATAGGATAAAGTAATCCTTCTCACCCCCCTTAAAAGATTTAGATGCACTATTGTAAAGTGGCTGTTCCACTGGATGTCATAAGGTGAAAGCACCAATTTGTAAGTCGCTCTGGATAAGAGCGTCTGCTAAATGACTTAAATGTAATGTAATGTAAATGTAATTAAAAACTCTTGTTCCTAAATATGAATGGTTTTCATGTTTCTCCCTCTGTGGTGGTGTCTGTGGTGGTGTCTGTGGTGGTGTCTGTGGTGGTGTCTGTGGCGGTGTATGTGGCGGTGTGGCGGTGTATGTGGCGGTGTATGTGGTGGTGTATGTGGTTGTTGGTGGTGTCTGTGGTGGTGTCTGTGGTGGTGTATGTGGTTGTTGGTGGTGTCTGTGGTGGTACTATAGTTGAAGGGTTCGGATCTGGACCTGACCATAGTGAAGGGAGCAGCCGCCCCTCGAGCTCCTCTGACTGGACCAGCCTGTGCCTACATCAACCTCCAACTCAAACTCAACAACAAGGAACAAGGTATATTTAGACTTATCATTAGATTGACCAAGCTTTACATTACTATTGGTGCACCCCAGGGCTCAATTGGATTGGACCTCAATTCTGGCTTTGTTTATCTAAATTGTCAGTATCGGTGTGTAATGGAACACAGTATAGCAAGGGGTCAATTACATTTCATTAAATTTGGGGTGTAACTTGAAATTCCGATTCAAGAGTGGACGAATTCTCACCCTAAAAGCACCAACCGAGGTTAAAAAATAAAAAGTATAATTTCGAAAAACCCTTTTTTTATAATCCTTCAGAAATTGGTGGACTTTGTCAAACTAGTTACCACAGCAACAACAACAAAACATGGAGGCTTGAAAAATAATCTGTTGTATACCAAGTGGTGGCTTAAAAGGTGAACTCAATAGAAATGTGATTAAAAAGCACTGAATTTGTCAACAGAGGTACATTCAGACAATATTCAAACCACTTGACATTTTCCACATTTTTGTTACAGCCTTATTCTTAAAATCTAAATTAAATCCAAATGAAAACATCACAATCTACTACACACAATACCCCATAATGACAAAGCATAAACAGGTTTTTAGAATTTTTTGTAAACTTATAGAACTTATTTACATAAATATTCAGACCCCTTTTTGCTATGAGACTCTAAATTGAGCTCAGGTGCATCCTGTTTCCATTGATCATCTTTGAGATGCTTCTACAACTTGATTGGAGTCCACCTGTGGTAAATTCAATTGATTGGACATGATTTGGAAAGGCACACACACCTGTCTATATAAGGTCCCACAGTTGACAGCGCATGTCAGAGCAGAAACCAAGCCATGAGGTCGAAGGAATTGTCCGTAGATCTGGGGAAGGGTACCAAATATAACAGCCCTGTTCATGCTTTTACGGTTTAAACAAATAAATTATATTTTTGTTCCGTCTCTGTCAGAGGGTGTGGTTCTCCTGGAGAACCCTAAAGGAGATATCTGTCTGGACATGGCCAAGCTGAGACAGGTCTGCTCCAGTCTCTTTGGTCTCAACAACACCAAGCTCTGTGTTTTCAACGGCAAGACTGGTAAGATGGCACGCTCACACTTTAAATCCCAAATCAACCCCTATGTCAATAGAGCCCCACAGTAGAGGTGTCATAATTACCCATAAAACCTTGTGGTCAAACAGGGAAATGGTTCCAACTGTTTTTCCACCATTCAATTTTCCCATGGGTGATTTTAGAAACTAGGGCTGTGTTTTCATATAGGTTTACCCTATTTTGATAACTGTGGACAAGGTGACTTTTATCAATATATCTGGCTCTATTTACTCTCCGATTCAAAAATGCTAATTGGCATCAAAGTAGACATCATACAAAACTGCAAATCCAATACAACATATTACTGAGCACCACTCTCCATATTTTCAAGCATAGAGGTGGCTGCATCATGTTATGGGTATGCTTGTAATCGTTAAGGACTGGGGAGTTTTTCAGGATCAAAATTCTAGAAAATCTAGTTTAGTCTGCTTTCCACCAGATACCGGGAGATTAATTCACCTTTCAGCAGGACAATAACCTAAAAGGCCTAATTCTACACTGGAGTTGTTTACCAAGAAGACATTGAATGTTCCTGAGTGGCAGAGTTACAGTTTTGACGCAAATCTGCGGCGGCAAGACCTGAAAATGGTTGTCTAGCTATGATCTACAACCAATTTGACAGAGCTTGAAGAATTTTGTACAATCCAAGAGTGGAAAGCTCTTGAGATTCACAGCTTGAATCGCTGCCAAAGGCTTTTCTAATATGTATTGACCTGGGGATGATTACTTATCAAATCAAGATATAATTAGTGTTTTTATTTTTCATTATTATTATTTTTTTATACAAATGTTAGAATCTTTCTTCCACGTTGACAGAGTATTTTGTGTCGATCGTTGACAAAATTTTTAATTTAAATCCAGTTTAATCCCACTTTGTAACACAACAATAAAAGTGAAGGGTTTGTGAATACTCCGTTGCTCAGTAACCGTGGTCTGTCTGTCAGTAACTCCCACGAAACATCAGAATTATTGTCATCATGAAATATTTACCAACCCAATTCACCTCCCGGCCTTAGAGTTTGGCGGTATTCCCTGGCTATGACTAGAGACTGGCGGGTGATTTTAGAATCACTCTCGTGATGAGGTAGCCCAGCTTGAGACTTGTATAGTGCACATTTGCAAGAAATTAGCTTTAAAACTGCTACATTACTCTCAGCCCCATGATAAAATGTGTAGGGTGATAGCTCGCTGGACTGGAGTAGCCTAGCCTACATGCTGGGTGGTTCTGTCTCTAGTTTAGCCTACATATTGGGTAGTTTTGTCAGTAGCTTAGCCTTAATGTTGGCTTGTAGCTAGCTGGACTGAAATAGCTTAGCCTATATGTTGGGTGGTAGCTAGCTGAAGTAGTGGTTCTGTCTCTAGTTTAGCCTATATGTTGGGTGGTAGCTAGCTGAAGTAGTGGTTCTGTCTCTAGTTTAGCCTATATGTTGGGTGGTAGCTAGCTGAAGTAGTGGTTCTGTCTCTAGTTTAGCCTATATGTTGGGTGGTAGCTAGCTGAAGTAGTGGTTCTGTCTCTAGTTTAGCCTATATGTTGGGTGGTTCTGGGGACTAACCACTAGCTTAGCCTACTTGTTGAGTGGTTCTGGGGACTGACCACTAGCTTAGCCTACTTGTTGAGTGGTTCTGGGGACTGACCACTAGCTTAGCCTACTTGTTGAGTGGTTCTGGGGACTGACCACTAGCTTAGCCTACTTGTTGAGTGGTTCCGGGTACTAACCACTAGCTTAGCCTACTTGTTGAGTGGTTCCGGGGACTAACCACTAGCTTAGCCTACTTGTTGAGTGGTTCCGGGGACTAACCACTAGCTTAGCCTACTTGTTGAGTGGTTCCGGGGACTAACCACTAGCTTAGCCTACTTGTTGAGTGGTTCCGGGGACTAACCACTAGCTTAGCCTACTTGTTGAGTGGTTCCGGAGACTAACCACTAGCTTAGCCTACTTGTTGAGTGGTTCTGGGGACTAACCACTAGCTTAGCCTACTTGTTGAGTGGTTCTGGGGACTAACCACTAGCTTAGCCTACTTGTTGAGTGGTTCTGGGGACTAACCACTAGCTTAGCCTACTTGTTGAGTGGTTCCGGGGACTAACTACTAGCCTAGCCTACTTGTTGGGTGGTTCTGGGGACTAACCACTAGCTTAGCCTACTTGTTGAGTGGTTCTGGGGACTGACCACTAGCTTAGCCTACTTGTTGAGTGGTTCCGGGGACTAACTACTAGCTTAGCCTACTTGTTGGGTGGTTCTGGGGACTAACCACTAGCTTAGCCTACTTGTTGAGTGGTTCCGGGGACTGACCACTAGCTTAGCCTACTTGTTGAGTGGTTCCGGGGACTGACCACTAGCTTAGCCTACTTGTTGAGTGGTTCCGGGGACTGACCACTAGCTTAGCCTACTTGTTGAGTGGTTCCGGGGACTAACCACTAGCTTAGCCTACTTGTTGGGTGGTTCTTGGGACTAACCACTAGCTTAGCCTACTTGTTGAGTGGTTCTGGGGACTAACCACTAGCTTAGCCTACTTGTTGAGTGGTTCTGGGGACTAACCACTAGCTTAGCCTACTTGTTGAGTGGTTCTGGGGACTAACCACTAGCTTAGCCTACTTGTTGGGTGGTTCTGGGGACTAACCACTAGCTTAGCTTACTTGTTGGGTGGTTCTGGGGACTAACCACTAGCTTAGCTTACTTGTTGGGTGGTTCTGGGGACTAACCACTAGCTTAGCCTACTTGTTGAGTGGTTCTGGGGACTAACCACTAGCTCAGCCTACTTGTTGAGTGGTTCCGGGGACTGACCACTAGCTTAGCCTACTTGTTGAGTGGTTCCGGGGACTAACCACTAGCTTAGCCTACTTGTTGGGTGGTTCTGGGGACTAACCACTAGCCTAGCCTACTTGTTGAGTGGTTCTGGGGACTAACCACTAGCTTAGCCTACTTGTTGAGTGGTTCTGGGGACTAACCACTAGCTTAGCCTACTTGTTGGGTGGTTCTGGGGACTAACCACTAGCTTAGCCTACTTGTTGGGTGGTTCTGGGGACTAACCACTAGCTTAGCCTACTTGTTGAGTGGTTCTGGGGACTAACCACTAGCTTAGCCTACTTGTTGAGTGGTTCTGGGGACTAACCACTAGCTTAGCCTACTTGTTGAGTGGTTCTGGGGACTAACCACTAGCTTAGCCTACTTGTTGAGTGGTTCCGGGGACTAACCACTTGCTTAGCCTACTTGTTGAGTGGTTCCGGGGACTAACCACTAGCTTAGCCTACTTGTTGAGTGGTTCCGGGGACTAACCACTAGCTTAGCCTACTTGTTGAGTGGTTCCGGGGACTAACCACTAGCTTAGCCTACTTGTTGAGTGGTTCCGGGGACTAACCACTAGCTTAGCCTACTTGTTGAGTGGGTCTGGGGACTGACCATTAGCTTAGCCTACTTGTTGGGTGGTTGTCAGAGATGACAGGCGTCATCCCGGGACTGAGACTAGTTCTATTCATAATATGTGAGTCTCCTGGGACCCCTGAACCAATATAGTACTGTACCATTCCCTCCCTGGTTCCCCCTACAAGGCTGCTGTTTCTCACACACACACACACACACACACAGGAATACAACAACAAAAACATTGGAGGAGTCATGAAATGATTGATTTTATTGGACAGGTTAGTGATGAGCAGATGGCGTTTTAAGAGCGGTTCTCACACAACTCAACATTTTTATTTATTTTACTCGTGTGAATTATTATAAGAGATTAAGGTGTGTTATATGTTTCAGACCTGTCCAGTAACTGAGAGCTGTATGTTTCAGACCTGTCCAGTAACTGAGAGCTGTATGTTTCAGACCTGTCCAGTAACTGAGAGCTGTATGTTTCAGACCTGTCCAGTAACTGAGAGCTGTATGTTTCAGACCTGTATGTTTCAGACCTGTCCTGTATGTTTCAGACCTGTCCTGTATGTTTCAGACCTGTCCAGTAACTGAGAGCTGTATGTTTCAGACCTGTCCAGTAACTGAGAGCTGTATGTTTCAGACCTGTCCAGTAACTGAGAGCTGTATGTTTCAGACCTGTATGTTTCAGACCTGTCCTGTATGTTTCAGACCTGTCCAGTAACTGAGAGCTGTATGTTTCAGACCTGTCCAGTAACTGAGAGCTGTATGTTTCAGACCTGTCCTGTATGTTTCAGACCTGTCCTGTATGTTTCAGACCTGTCCTGTATGTTCTTGTTATTCCAGAGTTGACTGGTAAGTGTGATCTGCTGTCTCTGAATGGGAAAACCCTGTCGGTGACATCAGGCTCCAATCCCGGTGACTCCTCTCCCAACTCGGACTCTCTGGTGTGTCCCTACGTCAACCTCCAACTGGCCAACTGTCAGCCTGCTGGTACGTTTAACTGATCAGTTCCTCTTTCTCTCGCTCCGCTACACATCCTTCTTCCCATTTCACTCCACTTTTATTGAAAGGTTATTTTTCAGTTTGTTATACCAATGCATCTTCCAACTGGCTTACACCAAACCCCTGCCAGCGAGTGACTTGGGGCCCAATGAAAACTAGAATTTCATACCATCAACTAGCCGGTTGCCAGCTCATTTCCTGACAGATTTTTTCCCCCCTCTCCTCGTCAGACCCGGGATTCGAACTGGGAACCCTCCAGTTACTGGTTTGGGTCGTGTCTCTAACTGCTACTGATTTGTACTGATGCTATGTATGTCCTGTGTCTCTGTAGAGTGTCAGAGTGGAGATGTGGGGACCCTGCTGCTGGTCAATCCTGTCGGACACAACTACCTGACCCACAATGCTTTGCTGTCTGAGACGGCTAAGTTGTTCGGCCTCCGCAGCCGTAGGCTGAAGCTCTACCTGGACGATGCGCTCACCCAAGGTAAGACCGACACCACCGGGCCGAAGTCCTATTTTGGTTCTGTCTCAGTGTTGTCTTCAATGCATCTAGGATGGCTACTGGCCAGGCCTAGCAGTGCTCAAAGAATGGGCTGGGAAACGCTCTCTTGACTTGGCCAGAGCAGCATCTTGGAAACTCCACTTGAACGGCACTTGTGTCCTGCTTCAGCTGTGTTCTTTCCGCTACTTTCCCCATCAATCCTACTGTGTCTACGTTCAGGCTAGAGGGCATTTACTGCTCTACTACATGCTTCGCTGTAGCCTGTACCTCCACCTCCTCCTCCACACATTTAGCTGTAGCCTGTAGCCTGCACCTCCTCCTCCACACGTTTAGCTGTAGCCTGTACCTCCACCTCCTCCTCCACTCGTTTAGCTGTAGCCTGTACCTCCACCTCCTCCTCCACACGTTTAGCTGTAGCCTGTAGCCTGTACCTCCACCTCCTCCACACGTTTAGCTGTAGCCTGTACCTCCACCTCCTCCTCCACACGTTTAGCTGTAGCCTGTACCTCCACCTCCTCCTCCACACGTTTAGCTGTAGCCTGTACCTCCACCTCCTCCACACGTTTAGCTGTAGCCTGTACCTCCACCTCCTCCACTCGTTTAGCTGTAGCCTGTACCTCCACCTCCTCCTCCACACGTTTAGCTGTAGCCTGTAGCCTGTACCTCCACCTCCTCCACACGTTTAGCTGTAGCCTGTACCTCCACCTCCTCCTCCACACGTTTAGCTGTAGCCTGTACCTCCACCTCCTCCTCCACACGTTTAGCTGTAGCCTGTACCTCCACCTCCTCCACACGTTTAGCTGTAGCCTGTACCTCCACCTCCTCACGTTTAGCTGTAGCCTGTACCTCCACCTCCTCACGTTTAGCTGTAGCCTGTACCTCCACCTCCTCCTCCTCACGTTTAGCTGTAGCCTGTACCTCCACCTCCTCCTCCACACGTTTAGCTGTAGCCTGTACCTCCACCTCCTCCTCCACACGTTTAGCTGTAGCCTGTACCTCCACCTCCTCCTCCACACGTTTAGCTGTAGCCTGTACCTCCACCTCCTCCTCCACACGTTTAGCTGTAGCCTGTACCTCCACCTCCTCCACACGTTTAGCTGTAGCCTGTACCTCCACCTCCTCCTCCACACGTTTAGCTGTAGCCTGTACCTCCACCTCCTCCTCCACACGTTTAGCTGTAGCCTGCACCTCCACCTCCCCCTCCACACGTTTAGCTGTAGCCTGTAGCCTGCACCTCCTCACGTTTAGCTGTAGCCTGTACCTCCACCTCCTCACGTTTAGCTGTAGCCTGTACCTCCACCTCCTCACGTTTAGCTGTAGCCTGTACCTCCACCTCCTCACGTTTAGCTGTAGCCTGTACCTCCACCTCCTCCTCCACACGTTTAGCTGTAGCCTGTACCTCCACCTCCTCCACACATATAGCTGTAGCCTGTACCTCCACCTCCTCCACACATATAGCTGTAGCCTGCACCTCCACCTCCTCCACACGTTTAGCTGTAGCCTGTACCTCCACCTCCTCCTCACGTTTAGCTGTAGCCTGTACATGCACCTCCTCCTCCACTCGTTTAGCTGTAGCCTGTACCTCCACCTCCTCACGTTTAGCTGTAGCCTGTACCTCCTCCTCCTCACGTTTAGCTGTAGCCTGTACCTCCACCTCCTCCTCCACACATTTAGCTGTAGCCTGTACCTCCACCTCCTCACGTTTAGCTGTAGCCTGTACCTCCACCTCCTCACGTTTAGCTGTAGCCTGTACCTCCACCTCCTCCTCCACTCGTTTAGCTGTAGCCTGTACCTCCACCTCCTCACGTTTAGCTGTAGCCTGTACCTCCACCTCCTCACGTTTAGCTGTAGCCTGTACCTCCACCTCCTCCACACGTTTAGCTGTAGCCTGTACCTCCACCTCCTCCACACGTTTAGCTGTAGCCTGTACCTCCACCTCCTCCTCCACTCGTTTAGCTGTAGCCTGTACCACCTCCTCCTCCACTCGTTTAGCTGTAGCCTGTACCTCCACCTCCTCCACACGTTTAGCTGTAGCCTGTAGCCTGCACCTCCTCCTCCACACGTTTAGCTGTAGCCTGTACCTCCACCTCCTCCTCCACACATTTAGCTGTAGCCTGTACCTCCACCTCCTCCTCCACACGTTTAGCTGTAGCCTGTACCTCCACCTCCTCCTCCACACGTTTAGCTGTAGCCTGTACCTCCACCTCCTCCTCCACACGTTTAGCTGTAGCCTGTACCTCCACCTCCTCCACACGTTTAGCTGTAGCCTGTACCTCCACCTCCCCCTCCACTCGTTTAGCTGTAGCCTGTACCTCCACCTCCTCCACATGTTTAGCTGTAGCCTGTACCTCCACCTCCTCCTCCTCCTCCACATGTTTAGCTGTAGCCTGTACCTCCACCTCCTCCTCCACATGTTTAGCTGTAGCCTGTACCTCCACCTCCTCCTCCACTCGTTTAGCTGTAGCCTGTACCTCCTCCACACGTTTAGCTGTAGCCTGTACCTCCACCTCCTCCTCCACACGTTTAGCTGTAGCCTGTACCTCCTCCACACGTTTAGCTGTAGCCTGCACCTCCTCCTCCACACGTTTAGCTGTAGCCTGTAGCCTGCACCTCCTCCTCCACACGTTTAGCTGTAGCCTGTAGCCTGCACCTCCTCCTCCACACGTTTAGCTGTAGCCTGTACCTCCACCTCCTCCTCCACTCGTTTAGCTGTAGCCTGTACCTCCACCTCCTCCACACGTTTAGCTGTAGCCTGTACCTCCTCCTCCACACGTTTAGCTGTAGCCTGTACCTCCACCTCCTCCTCCACACGTTTAGCTGTAGCCTGTACCTCCACCTCCTCCTCCTCACGTTTAGCTGTAGCCTGTACCTCCACCTCCTCCTCCACACGTTTAGCTGTAGCCTGTACCTCCTCCTCCACACGTTTAGCTGTAGCCTGTACCTCCTCCTCCTCCACACGTTTAGCTGTAGCCTGTACCTCCTCCTCCACACGTTTAGCTGTAGCCTGTACCTCCTCCTCCTCCACACGTTTAGCTGTAGCCTGCACCACCTCCTCCTCCACACGTTTAGCTGTAGCCTGTACCTCCTCCACACGTTTAGCTGTAGCCTGTACCTCCACCTCCTCCTCCTCACGTTTAGCTGTAGCCTGTACCTCCACCTCCTCCTCCACACGTTTAGCTGTAGCCTGTACCTCCTCCATACGTTTAGCTGTAGCCTGCTAGCCTGTACCTCCTCCACACGTTTAGCTGTAGCCTGCTAGCCTGTACCTCCTCCACACGTTTAGCTGTAGCCTGTACCTCCACCTCCTCCACACGTTTAGCTGTAGCCTGTACCTCCTCCACACGTTTAGCTGTAGCCTGCTAGCCTCCGCTCTGTAGTTTGCTAACCCTGTGCCAATGATCCTTGACTTTTAAACTGGTTTAATGTTAACCTTGAACCAGCAGCAAAGAAGCAAGTCCTAGGCTGAGGAAACCTCCCTGTCCAATTACTGTGTCTGACAGACTGTCTGACTGCCCTAGCAGACGGCTGGTTTGACATAAAGCTCATAGGTCTTCCTACCTAATTAGGTGGGACTTGAGAAGCATCACTCCCGACTATAAATCTTCGTCATACTTGTTCTCATTCTTCTGCACGCTACTCCTCTTACACGTTCATTGCTAGAAACGTCGTTCAAACTTTAAAACGTGTGGAATGATCTGGAATATTGTGATTACATTTTACTTTTTGATTTAAAAAAAAAAATATATATATATACTTTTTAAACTATAAAATGTTGCCATATTTTTTTCATTAATTTTAATTTTTTTCTTCAATATTCTAGAACTCCCCATTGTGACATCATGAATTCCAACACTGTTAAATAATGTAACTTTTGACAAATCATCAACTTTGACCACTTTCCCAACAAAGAAACGTACAGCTTGTGAAATCAAATGCCATTTGACCGTTTTCCCAACTAGTTAGACAAAGATGGGAGGGTATGACATCTTGGTCTTCTTATCTGCAGTTCAAATCTGAAATAGAACATAAATATCTACTGCCAATATCGAGGAAAAAGCTGTTTCAGTAGCCATATCAACTCATTTAGTTAACTTCCCACTGTTGAATTAACAACCATGGGAACTTTCAAATTATAACAATGGGGGAGCACATTTTAAGCATGAGACAAAATGGCTGTTTCTCAATATGCAGGCCACCTTGCTCCACACTCTCGCGCTCCGAGTGCGTTCTCTTGAGAAGCACTGGCACTCGCCCTGCTGTATTAGCTCCCACTGCACCTCCCACTCCACTGACCCTTCTTCCAGACAGGACAATGGCAACAATAGAGACCCAACAAGATCGACACGAAGCAAAACGTTTTACCTCCTAATTATCAGCTAGATATACTGGATATGAATTGTAGTACTCTATCTAGGTAGCCAAATAAACAAAGATGACCTAAAAACGAATGTTATGTAAGGTAGATGTCAATACGTTGTGGGTAGCTAGCTGTAGTCAGGCAACATATGTGATATAAATGGGAAACATTAAATTCCAAAGTCGGAGTGTATTTTTTACCTAGAAACGCGAGACAGCACTCCCTAGAAACTCGAGACGGCACTCCCTAGAAACGCGAGACGGCACTCCCTAGAAACGCCAGACGGCACTCCCTAGAAACGCGAGACGGCACTCCCTAGAAACGCGAGACGGCACTGCCTAGGAACGCGAGACGGCACTGCCTAGGAACGCGAGACGGCACTGCCTAGGAACGCGAGACGGCACTCCCTAGAAACGCGAGACGGCACTGCCTAGGAACGCGAGACGGCACTGCCTAGGAACGCGAGACGGCACTGCCTAGGAACGCGAGACGGCACTGCCTAGGAACGCGAGACGGCACTGCCTAGGAACGCGAGACGGCACTCCCTAGAAACGCGAGACGGCACTCCCTAGAAACGAGAGACGGCACTGCCTAGAAAGCGCGAGACGGCACTGCCTAGAAACGCGAGACGGCACTGCCTAGAAACGCGACGGCACGGCACTGCCTAGAAACGCGAGACGGCACTGCCTAGGAACGCGAGACGGCACTGCCTAGGAACGCGAGACGGCACTGCCTAGGAACGCGAGACGGCACTGCCTAGGAACGCGAGACGGCACTGCCTAGGAACGCGAGACGGCACTGCCTAGGAACGCGAGACGGCACTGCCTAGGAACGCGAGACGGCACTGCCTAGGAACGCGAGACGGCACTGCCTAGGAACGCGAGACGGCACTGCCTAGGAACGCGAGACGGCACTGCCTAGGAACGCGAGACGGCACTGCCTAGGAACGCGAGACGGCACTGCCTAGGAACGCGAGACGGCACTGCCTAGGAACGCGAGACGGCAGCCCTACAACATGTGATTTCAAACCCCTCATAATAAAATTATCTAGTTTTACGTAGTGGAGACAGACCTTTGACAGACTCCTCTCATTCTTTCCTTTTCTTAATTTCTTACAGGTTTTTACCTCCTTAAAGATGCCAGCCGATTGTCTTCCTTCATACTTTTCAATCATTTGTATATGTGTTTCAGAAATCCCAGCAGAGTGGTCAATGAAGACGCTGGACAGGAAGACTCTGTACGTTGGAGTTCTGCCCACCACCGCAGAGGCATAGGACCGGGAACAGCCAGACTGTAGAAGAGGGAGGAACAGCCAGACTGTAGAAGAGGGAGGAACAGCCAGACTGTAGAAGAGGGAGGAACAGCCAGGAACAGCCACACTGTAGAAGAGGGGGGAACAGCCACACTGTAGAAGAGGGAGGAACAGCCAGGAACAGCCACACTGTAGAAGAGGGGGGCTATGTCCCAAATGGCTTCCTATTCCATACATAGTGCACTGTTGACCAGGGGCCAATGCCGCTCTGAGCAAAGCTAGTGCACTACTGTTGACCAGGGCCCAATGGCGCTCTGAGCAAAGCTAGTGCACTACTGTTGACCAGGGCCCAATGGCGCTCTGAGCAAAGCTAGTGCACTACTGTTGACCAGGGCCCAATGCCGCTCTGAGCAAAGCTAGTGCACTACTGTTGACCAAGGCCCAATGGCGCTCTGAGCAAAGCTAGTGCACTACTGTTGACCAGGGCCCAATGCCGCTCTGAGCAAAGCTAGTGCACTACTGTTGACCAGGGCCCAATGGCGCTCTGAGCAAAGCTAGTGCACTACTGTTGACCAGGGCCCAATGGCGCTCTGAGCAAAGCTAGTGCACTACTGTTGACCATGGCCCAATGGCGCTCTGAGCAAAGCTAGTGCACTACTGTTGACCAGGGCCCAATGCCGCTCTGAGCAAAGCTAGTGCACTACTGTTGACCAGGGCCCAATGCCGCTCTGAGCAAAGCTAGTGCACTACTGTTGACCAGGGCCCAATGGCGCTCTGAGCAAAGTTAGTGCACTACTGTTGACCAGGGCCCAATGGCGCTCTGAGCAAAGCTAGTGCACTACTGTTGACCAGGGCCCAATGCCGCTCTGAGCAAAGCTAGTGCACTACTGTTGACCAGGGCCCAATGCCGCTCTGAGCAAAGCTAGTGCACTACTGTTGACCAGGGCCCAATGGCGCTCTGAGCAAAGCTAGTGCACTACTGTTGACCAGGGCCCAATGCCGCTCTGAGCAAAGCTAGTGCACTACTGTTGACCAGGGCCCAATTGCGCTCTGAGCAAAGCTAGTGCACTATAGAAGAATAGGGTGCCATTTCAGAAACAGAGCACATCTAGCTCCAAACTTCAATGAAAACCCAACATTTACGTAGTAAAGTGTTTCTGCTGCTCTGTCCGATTCATCCTGTCCGATCTCCGATTCATCCTGTCCGATCTCCAGTGACTATCCTATGGTCTTTAACATGAGTTTATTAGTTAACCTCAACCTACTCTGTACCAAAATAGTGTTGACAAAACCAGCTCTGTTTGCAGACAGTACAGTGGATTATTCTGTGGGTAAGAAATAACATTCAGTAGTGTCTACCTTCTTCCCCCCCCCTTTAAGTGTCTGTCGTAAACAAACGTTTCGGGGAACAAGAATAAAGGAGAAAACTGCTATTTTTGGTGAAATAAAGGAACAATGGAGAAATTACAGATGTTTGTGTTTTTCTTGCAAAGAAACCATAGATCCACAGCAGGCAGCCGGGCGTCTGAATGGCGCCGGCCGGGCGCCTGAATGGCGCTTTGTGACAACTGCTGATGTAAAAAGGGCTTTATAAATACATTTCTGCCATTTTGCTTTTTATAATACAATTCCTCAGCAGTTAAACAGGCAGGTAGCCTATTGGTTAGAGTCTGTTAAACAGGCAGGTAGCCTATTGGTTAGAGTCTGTTAAACAGGCAGGTAGCCTATTGGTTAGAGTCTGTTAAACAGGCACGTAGCCTATTGGTTAGAGTCTGTTAAACAGGCAGGTAGCCTATTGGTTAGAGTCTGTTAAACAGGCAGGTAGCCTATTGGTTAGAGTCTGTTAAACAGGCAGGTAGCCTATTGGTTAGAGTCTGTTAAACAGGCAGGTAGCCTATTGGTTAGAGTCTGTTAAACAGGCAGGTAGCCTATTGGTTAGAGTCAGTAAAACAGGCAGGTAGCCTATTGGTTAGAGTCAGTAAAACAGGCAGGTAGCCTATTGGTTGAGTATAGGCAGGTGGGCTAAAGGAACTACAACACTATCTATGGGCTAAAGGAACTACAACACTATCTGTGGGCTAAAGGAACTACAACACTATCTATGGGCTAAAGGAACTACAACACTATCTGTTGGCTAAAGGAACTACAACACTCTATGGGCTAAAGGAACTACAACACTATCTATGGGCTAAAGGAACTACAACACTATCTATGGGCTAAAGGAACTACAACACTATCTGTTGGCTAAAGGAACTACAACACTCTATGGGCTAAAGGAACTACAACACTATCTATGGGCTAAAGGAACTACAACACTATCTATGGGCTAAAGGAACTACAACACTATGGGCTAAAGGAACTACAACACTAGCTATTGGCTAAAGGAACTACAACACTATCTATGGGCTAAAGGAACTACAACACTATGGGCTAAAGGAACTACAACACTAGCTATGGGCTGAAGGAACTACAACACTATGGGCTAAAGGAACTACAACACTAGCTATGGGCTGAAGGAACTACAACACTATCTGTGGGCTAAAGGAACTACAACACTATCTATGGGCTGAAGGAACTACAACACTATCTGTGGGCTAAAGGAACTACAACACTATCTATGGGCTGAAGGAACTACAACACTATCTATGGGCTGAAGGAACTACAACACTATCTATGGGCTAAAGGAACTACAACACTATGGGCTGAAGGAACTACAACTATCTATGGGCTAAAGGAACTACAACACTATGGGCTAAAGGAATTACAACACTATCTATGGGCTAAAGGAATTACAACACTAGCTATTGGCTAAAGGAACTACAACACTATCTATGGGCTAAAGGAACTACAACACTATCTGTGGGCTAAAGGAACTACAACTATCTATTGGCTAAAGGAACTACAACTATCTATTGGCTAAAGGAACTACAACACTATGGGCTAAAGGAACTACAACACTAGCTATTGGCTAAAGGAACTACAACACTATCTATGGGCTGAAGGAACTACAACACTCTATGGGCTGAAGGAACTACAACACTATCTATGGGCTGAAGGAACTACAACACTATCTATGGGCTAAAGGAACTACAACTATCTATTGGCTAAAGGAACTACAACACTATCTATGGGCTGAAGGAACTACAACACTATCTATGGGCTAAAGGAAGTACAACACTATGGGCTAAAGGAACTACAACACTATCTATGGGCTAAAGGAACTACAACACTATCTGTGGGCTAAAGGAACTACAACACTATCTATGGGCTGAAGGAACTACAACACTATCTATGGGCTGAAGGAACTACAACACTATCTATGGGCTAAAGGAACTACAACACTACGACAAACTGGGAAACTGGCCCTTAACCGCTGAGCAAGGAGAGACGAACTGGGAAACTGGCCCTTAACTGCTGAGCTGAGATGTAGTGGGGACAGTAGTGTACTATATAGGGAGTATATGATGAGATGTAGTGAGGACAGTAGTGCACTATGTAGGGAGTATATGATGAGATGTAGTGGGGACAGTAGTGCACTATGTAGGGAGTATATGATGAGATGTAGTGGGGACAGTAGTGCACTATATAGGGAGTATATGATGAGATGTAGTGAGGACAGTAGTGCACTATATAGGGAGTATATGATGAGATGTAGTGAGGACAGTAGTGCACTATATAGGGAGTATATGATGAGATGTAGTGAGGACAGTAGTGCACTATATAGGGAGTATATGATGAGATGTAGTGAGGACAGTAGTGCACTATATAGGGAGTATATGATGAGATGTAGTGAGGACAGTAGTGCACTATATAGGGAGTATATGATGAGATGTAGTGAGGACAGTAGTGCTCTATATAGCGAGTATATGATGAGATGTACTGATGACACTGTCTGTTTCATCTGCGATGACATACACACACACACACCATGCCTGCCAGAGAGCGAGAGAGATATCACTCTGAAACAGACAGTGTAACATCTGCGGTGACACACACACACACCATGCCTGCCAGAGAGAGAGAGAGATATCACTCTGAAACAGACAGTGTAACATCTGCGGTGACACACACACACACATACACACATACACACACACACACACCATGCCTGCCAGAGAGAAGTCTTCAGGCATCAGAAATAATTGTACCAGAGAAGACCTATAATTTCATTAGATCGTGTTTGAGTTGTTGTTTTGTTTGTTGACACAACCTGTTTCATCATACCATAGATCCTGATCTAGGTCCATAAACGGGTAGGTGTGTGTTGTGCTAAAGGTGGGCCGTTATGAGACGTCTTTGGAAAACTTATACTACTCCCAAGAGACACAGTAGCCGGGTATAATATCCAATGCATTATTGCAAGATGGTGAAACTAAATCAAATGCTTTTGAATTCTATTACTGTGTTTATAGAACTTGCAGCATCATTAGCACTTGTGGTAGACCGCAATGATAGCTGCGTCTCCAAAGGCCAAACTGTGGACATTAATAGCCTATATAGTATGACCAATATGCAGCTGTAATAAACCTTTTAATGTGCTTATGTTCCCTCAAACCCCACACTCTTTTTTTTCTAGTGGCACGGATCTCACGGTCTTCTTCGGTCAATGAAACCACAATGCACGTCCCAAATGGCATCCCATTTTCTATATAGTGCACTACTTTGTTGGACCTAGAGCCTTATGAGTCCTGGTCAAAAGTTATGCACTAAATTGGGAATCGTGTGCCATGGGATACTGCTGCATCCGCCATAATGCGCCCACTTTGTCCCCCCCCCCCCCCCGGCAATATGGTACGCAATGGAAAAAATCTCAGTCACTAAATCAACTTTTTAGGGCCT
Organism: Oncorhynchus nerka; assembly: GCF_034236695.1. Classification (NCBI taxonomy): domain Eukaryota; kingdom Metazoa; phylum Chordata; class Actinopteri; order Salmoniformes; family Salmonidae; genus Oncorhynchus; species Oncorhynchus nerka. Next base: position 96,944,988 of record NC_088397.1, on the reverse strand, counting down.
CTTTTCCTACGTCGACAGGATCTTTAGCTCCGTGGATAAACAGCCAACCCAGGACCGCTTAAAGGTAAGGAGACATCTTGGTCATAAACAACAACAGAGGATGGTGACTTGATATAATGTATCTTGGTAGGCTACCCCCCTCCCCCCTCCCAGAGGGTGAGGATACACGTTTTGAAATAATGCGAGAGAAGTGTGACACGGTGTTGTTATGTTGTACTGTTTGTTCCCATTGCAGTCCAGGAAGCGCGTTAGGAACATGGACTAATATGCAAATCTATGTAGTGCATTTAAACAATTTCATGTTCATTCAAAGTTTTGGAATAACTTTCAAAGTTCGGTCATTGCTGAGTGATTTTGTCTCGTTTTGTGTATTTCTGATTTGCATTGATTGTAGTCACACGTGTAGGATAGTCACAAAAATACACAAAACATTTATCCCATAGGCCTACCCCTATTTCCAAAAATAAAAGAAACAACACGATTCGAGTCAAACCGATAATATTTGCAGAAATTCAAGCAACTCGTACATGTTTCCTTAGCCCACAAATACGAGGCTACTCAAAAACATGCGACAAAATATATTTTTGGGGGCCCATCGGGGATGTGATTTTCATAGCGCAAACTGACTATCAACTTCTCACACTCATTATAAAGGCTGCATCTCCGCCTCAATGCGCTTGCTCTGGTCTCCCTTCTCCTGAAACAGACACAGCGGGCACAGATAGGACACGGAAGCTGTTCTAATGCATAACTAACGTTACCCACATATCTTGTTTACAGATGACAGCGGTTCGTATTATAATTTGAATAGCCTAGTAAGGCACTCCGCTGCGTTTTTTTCTCATTTCACCTCTGTCAGCTGTCATACGAGTGCTAATAGTCATGAGGACGAAGTGATGTTTTTATATTTATGGCGGAGCCCGTTAGGAAAGTCACACTGTTGCTACCCTGTACCCTCTTCTCGTCTCATTCAGTGGAGCGGATCATTCATATCATAACCTCCTTCCTATACCTTTGATGTGTGAGTATTTTCCTACCGAGAAAAAAACACTGATCAGCATTCGTTGTATCGGTCCGGTCATGGTCGTGGTTGATGCTTCTAGCCCGGTCGTGGTTGATGCTTCTAGCCCGGTCGTGGTTGATGCTTCTATCCCGGTCGTGGTTGATGCTTCTAGCCCGGTCGTGGTTGATGCTTCTATCCCGGTCGTGGTTGATGCTTCTAGCCCGGTCGTGGTTGATGCTTCTAGCCCGGTCGTGGTTGATGCTTCTATCCCGGTCGTGGTTGATGCTTCTAGCCCGGTCGTGGTTGATGCTTCTAGCCCGGTCGTGGTTGATGCTTCTAGCCCGGTCGTGGTTGATGCTTCTTCGTGGTTGATGCTTCTATCCCGGTCGTGGTTGATGCTTCTAGCCCGGTCGTGGTTGATGCTTCTAGCCCGGTCGTGGTTGATGCTTCTAGCCCGGTCGTGGTTGATGCTTCTAGCCCGGTCATGGTTGATGCTTCTATCCCGGTCATGGTTGATGCTTCTAGCCCGGTCGTGGTTGATGCTTCTAGCCCGGTCGTGGTTGATGCTTCTAGCCCGGTCATGGTTGATGCTTCTAGCCCGGTCGTGGTTGATGCTTCTAGCCCGGTCGTGGTTGATGCTTCTATCCCGGTCATGGTTGATGCTTCTTGATGCTTCTAGCCCGGTCGTGGTTGATGCTTCTAGCCCGGTCGTGGTTGATGCTTCTAGCCGGTCATGGTTGATGCCCGGTCATGGTTGATGCTTCTAGCCCGGTCGTGGTTGATGCTTCTAGCCCGGTCGTTGCTTCTAGCCCGGTCGTGGTTGATGCTTCTAGCCCGGTCGTGGTTGATGCTTCTAGCCCGGTCGTGGTTGATGCTTCTATCCCGGTCATGGTTGATGCTTCTAGCCCGGTCGTGGTTGATGCTTCTAGCCCGGTCGTGGTTGATGCTTCTAGCCCGGTCGTGGTTGATGCTTCTAGCCGGTCATGGTTGATGCTTCTATCCCGGTCATGGTTGATGCTTCTAGCCCGGTCGTGGTTGATGCTTCTAGCCCGGTCGTGGTTGATGCTTCTAGCCCGGTCATGGTTGATGCTTCTAGCCCGGTCGTGGTTGATGCTTCTAGCCCGGTCATGGTTGATGCTTCTAGCCCGGTCGTGGTTGATGCTTCTAGCCCGGTCATGGTTGATGCTTCTATCCCGGTCATGGTTGATGCTTCTAGCCCGGTCGTGGTTGATGCTTCTAGCCCGGTCGTGGTTGATGCTTCTAGCCCGGTCATGGTTGATGCTTCTAGCCCGGTCGTGGTTGATGCTTCTAGTGATCATACCAACATATTTCAGTGATGGATAGTGCGCAACAGAGCTCCAGTTGGGTAACCTCGTTATATTTACGGCCTTCATACATTTGGCATTTTGTTGATAATAGCAGACGCTCTTATGCAGAGCGATTTACAATTAGTATATTCATCATAATATATCTAGCCAAGCATGAGTGTAGGCGGGACAACCAGGTTCAGATAATAAGATAGAATAGAAGCAACTACTATTTCAGTTCCGGGATAATTTCTGTATCTGTGATGATATTGAATATAATGAAATAAAAGCCATAGTGCACCCAAGCTAGAAGCTAGATTGACACCTTTGTATGCATGAAGTAGTTGCATTTTAAATGCAAATTGTTCTGTTTGTATGTTATACATTCTTTATGTATACATAGCCAGACTATACATATATGAATAAAAACCAATATTCCTTTCTTATTTTATTTTCTCATGATCACTACATACAAAACAAAAGTTGTTTTGTCAATATTACCAGCTAATTTTCTCATGATAATGACATAACACAGGTGTTTTGTGGAGGTCAGGAGCAACTCTGTAAATTGGAGATCCCGTATTGATGATAGATAGACAGTAAGGTTGAGGCAGCAGACCTCAACGTGGATCAGCACATATTTTTTCATGGATTACGACACTAAGTGATGGTACATTTCATGCTAACATCATGCTTTCATTTGTGTTGGGAGCTCATTATCAGTTTCTAAGTTATAATGTTAGCAAGCTAAATGTCCCTTACCTTGAACTAAGAGCTAGCTTGTGGAGCAGTTAAGTTCTCGTGGGGCATGTGAACAAATGAAAAGATGATATGTGGCACTTGATTATCTCGTGAATTCGACAAAACAACTTTGGTTGTTTTCTCATGATGATCTCACAGTGATCATGAGATAAATAAGTCGTGATCGCGACATAATGAGGGATTTCAAAAATATATATATATATTCATACGTCCTCTCCGTATACACATCCAGTTTAAACGATGTTACCAAGGAAACCTGATTAACATCTGTAAATAGTCCCGCCTCCACCTAGGTCACACCAATGAAATTGTACTTATACAACCTTATAAGTTAACCATACAACCTCTTTCTCCCTTTCTTATAGAGTGGAACTGACAGCATTTGAGCAACAAAAATCTGTTTATACAGTATACACCCCCAGGAAAAAATTACACTTATTATTATTTTCTGACAAGCTTAGATATGGTCATTTTTCACATTTTCATAAATTCATAAAATGTTTGGGAATTACGTATACTAAAGCATTTGTGAAAAGCAGTATAGTGTAGGTAAACGGCTGTGCGTTTTGGACAATTTAATAGACACTGTAGCGAATAAAACCTAATGAAAACATCTGTCTCATCCAGGACCGCCATAGCCAATCAGAGGTACAGTAGACCTATATGCAAATGAGCCATTTGCCACAAGGGCCTGTCATCATTCACTTTGAACTGGACTGTGTGTTTACAGGCAGTAGGGCCTGTCATCATTCACTTTGAACTGGACTGTGTGTTTACAGACAGTAGGGCCTGTCATCATTCACTATGAACTGGACTGTGTGTTTATAGACAGTAGGGCCTGTCATCATTCACTATGAAATTGTACTGTGTGTTTACAGGCAGTAGGACCTGTCATCATTCACTTTGAACTGGACTGTGTGTTTACAGGCAGTAGGGCCTGTCATCATTCACTATGAACTGGACTGTGTGTTTACAGGCAGTAGGGTCTGTCATCATTCACTATGAACTGGACTGTGTGTTTACAGACAGTAGGGCCTGTCATCATTCACTTTGAACTGTACTGTGTGTTTACAGGCAGTAGGGCCTGTCATCATTCACTATGAACTGGACTGTGTGTTTACAGGCAGTAGGGCCTGTCATCATTTACTATGAACTGGACTGTGTGTTTACAGGAAGTAGGGCCTGTCATCATTCACTATGAACTGGACTGTGTGTTTACAGGCAGTAGGGCCTGTCATCATTCACTATGAACTGTACTGTGTGTTTACAGGCAGTAGGGCCTGTCATCATTCACTATGAACTGGACTGTGTGTTTACAGGCAGTAGGGCCTGTCAGTCACTATGAACTGGACTGTGTGTTTACAGGCAGTAGGGCCTGTAGTCATTCACTATGAACTGGACTGTGTGTTTATAGACAGTAGGGCCTGTCATCATTCACTATGAACTGGACTGTGTGTTTATAGACAATAGGGCCTGTCATCATTCACTATGACCTGGACTGTGTGTTTACAGGCAGTAGGGCCTGTCATCATTCACTATGAACTGGACTGTGTGTTTACAGGCAGTAGGGCCTGTAGTCATTCACTATGAACTGGACTGTGTGTTTACAGGCAGTAGGGCCTGTCATCATTCACTATGAACTGGACTGTGTGTTTACAGGCAGTAGGGCCTGTAGTCATTCACTATGAACTGGACTGTGTGTTTACAGGCAGTAGGGCCTGTCATCATTCACTATGAACTGTACTGTGTGTTTACAGGCAGTAGGGCCTGTCATCATTCACTATGAACTGGACTGTGTGTTTACAGGCAGTAGGGCCTGTCAGTCACTATGAACTGGACTGTGTGTTTACAGGCAGTAGGGCCTGTAATCATTCACTATGAACTGGACTGTGTGTTTATAGACAGTAGGGCCTGTCATCATTCACTATGAACTGGACTGTGTGTTTATAGACAATAGGGCCTGTCATCATTCACTATGACCTGGACTGTGTGTTTACAGGCAGTAGGGCCTGTCATCATTCACTATGAACTGGACTGTGTGTTTACAGGCAGTAGGGCCTGTAGTCATTCACTATGAACTGGACTGTGTGTTTACAGGCAGTAGGGCCTGTCATCATTCACTATGAACTGGACTGTGTGTTTACAGGCAGTAGGGCCTGTAGTCATTCACTATGAACTGGACTGTGTGTTTATAGACAGTAGGGCCTGTCATCATTCACTATGAACTGGACTGTGTGTTTATAGACAGTAGGGCCTGTCATCATTCACTATGAACTGGACTGTGTGTTTACAGGCAGTAGGGCCTGTAGTCATTCACTATGAACTGGACTGTGTGTTTATAGACAGTAGGGCCTGTCATCATTCACTATGACCTGGACTGTGTATACCATAATTTGAAAATAAATTAATAAAAAATCCTACAATGTGATTTTCTGGATTTTTTTTTCTCATTTTGTCTGTCATAGTTGAAGTGTACCTATGATGAAAATTACAGGCCTCTCATCTTTTTAAGTGGGAGAACTTGCACAATTGGTGGCTGACTAAATTCTTTTTTGCCCTACTGTATATAATGTGAGCAAATGAGGTGAGATATGAGGTGAGATAAAAAAAAAAAGGCCATGGTGGCGAAGTAAATACAATAAGTGAGGTGAGATGGTAGATTTGCAGTGGATGAATGTGCAAAGTATAAATATAAATAATGGGGTGCAAAGGAGCAAAATAAATAAATACAGTAGGGGAAGAGGTAGTTGTTTGGGCTAAATTATAGATGGGCTATGTACAGGTGCAGTAATCAGTGAGCTGCTCTGACAGCTGGTGCTTAAAGCTAGCGATGGAGATAAGTGTTTCCAGTTTCAGATAAATACTGTACAGTACAACACCGTTTTCTGTTTCCACCCTTGTAGTCACCTTTTAGTGTGTTCTATTGTGCTCTAATTTGTTCTATTGTGCTCTAATTTGTTCTATTGTGTTCTATTGTGCTCTATTGTGTTCTATTGTGGTCTATTGTGTTCTATTGTGCTCTATTGTGTTCTATTGTGCTCTATTGTGCTCTATTGTGTTCTATTTGATCTCCTTCTGGGAAGACAGTGACAGGAAGAGGTTACCTGTAAGCTGATTGTTGAACTAACTATTTCTGAACTAAACTATTTCTGTACTAAACTATTTCTGTACTAAACTATTTCTGTACTAAACTATTTCTGAACTAAACTATTTCTGTACTAAACTATTTCTGTACTAAACTATTTCTGAACTAAACTATTTCTGTACTAAACTATTTCTGAACTAAACTATTTCTGTACCAAACTATTTAAAATAGTAAATATACTATTGCTGTTTATGTCTGGGAAACTACTACTACAAATGACCCCAATCTGATAGAGTGATCAGTCATACTGTATAAGAAAGGCCCCCTTTTATTTATCTGATCATTAAATATGATTTTTTTTAACAAAACTGTCTCATTAATAACATGTATTCTAATGAGACAGCTGTTGATTAGTGTTTTATACAGTACGGTGACTCTGTCACTCATCTGCATATTATATGATAGTAAATTAATCATCATGAATTAACTATGACAAGGGATAATGGTGAAAAAATAATAGCTAAGCGTCAGGACATTATTTAGTTGACTTTGTGTCTACGTGAGAACGCGATTGCTCTTCTCTTTCACTTCCAGCAACTTATTTGTTGAAAAGTGAAAACTCAAGTGTTACCATTTGACCAATTGCAACAAATATTGTATTTATCCTTGACTTCTGCTCAGATTATCAGTGGGATCCTGGCTGTGTTTGTTTGAAGGGATTCATAATATCTGAACAATGAGCCTTGTTATCGATAACACTTTTATTATTCTCTTGAGGACAATAATGAATTTTTTGTTTTAATAGCTTTTTCATTTTGTTGTTACATTTACATTCTACACACATTACATTTACAAATGTCACAGTAGTTACTTAGCAAGAATAAAGTCATTTGATATACATTATATCTGGATAGATAATAATGATATTTTGTGTTTTCAGTCATAACTACTATAGAGCATGAGCTTTTAACCCCATCCCTCAGCTACTCTCAGTCCATCCCACCTATCACCTTAACCCCACCCCTCAGCTACTCTCAGTCCATCCCACCTTAACCCCACCCCTCAGCTACTCTCAGTCCATCCCACCTATCACCTTAACCCCACCCCTCAGCTACTCTCAGTCCATCCCACCTATCACCTTAACCCCACCCCTCAGCTACTCTCAGTCCATCCCACCTATCACCTTAACCCCACCCCTTAGCTACTCTCAGTCCATCCCACCTATCACCTTAACCCCACCCCTCAGCTACTCTCAGTCCATCCCACCTATCACCTTAACCCCACCCCTCAGCTACACTCAGTCCATCTATCACCTTAACCCCACCCCTCAGCTACTCTCAGTCCATCGCACCTGAACCCCACCCCTCAGCCACTCTCAGTCCATCCCACCTATCACCTTAACCCCACCCCTCAGCTACTCTCAGTCCATCCCACCTATCACCTTAACTCCACCCCTCAGCTACTCTCAGTCCATCCCACCTATCACCTTAACCCCACCCCTCAGCTACTCTCAGTCCATCCCACCTATCACCTTAACCCCACCCCTCAGCTACTCTCAGTCCATCCCACCTATCACTTTAACCCCACCCCTCAGCTACTCTCAGTCCATCCCACCTATCACCTTAACCCCACCCCTCAGCTACTCTCAGTCCATCCCACCTTAACCCCACCCCTCAGCTACTCTCAGTCCATCCCACCTATCACCTTAACCCCACCCCTCAGCTACTCTCAGTCCATCCCACCTATCACCTTAACCCCACCCCTCAGCTACTCTCAGTCCATCCCACCTATCACCTTAACCCCACCCTCAGCTATACTCAGTCCATCCCACCTATCACCTTAACCCCACCCCTCAGCTACTCTCAGTCCATCCCACCTTAACCCCACCCCTCAGCTACTCTCAGTCCATCCCACCTTAGCCCCACCCCTCAGCTACTCTCAGTCCATACCACCTATCCCCTTAACCCCACCCCTCAGCTACTCTCAGTCCATCCCACCTTAGCCCCACCCCTCAGCTACTCTCAGTCCATCCCACCTATCCCCTTAACCCCACCCCTCAGCTACTCTCAGTCCATCCCACCTATCTCCGTTAACCCCACCCTCAGCTACTCTCAGTCCATCCCACCTTAACACCACCCCTCAGCTACTCTCAATCCATCCCACCTATCACCTTAACCCCACCCCTCAGCTACTCTCAGTCCATCCCACCTTAACCCCACCCCTCAGCTACTCTCAGTCCATCCCACCTTAGCCCCACCCCTCAGCTACTCTCAGTCCATACCACCTATCCCCTTAACCCCACCCTCAGCTACTCTCAGTCCATCCCACCTATCACCTTAACCCCACCCCTCAGCTACACTCAGTCCATCCCACCTATCACCTTAACCCCACCCCTCAGCTACACTCAGTCCATCCCACCTATCACCTTAACCCCACCCCTCAGCTACACTCAGTCCATCCCACCTATCACCTTAACCCCACCCCTCAGCTACACTCAGTCCATCCCACCTATCACCTTAACCCCACCCCTCAGCTACACTCAGTCCATCTATCACCTTAACCCCAACCCTCAGCTACTCTCAGTCCATCCAACCTATCACCTTAACCCCACCCCTCAGCTACTCTCAGTCCATCCCACCTTAACCCCACCCCTCAGCTATTCTCAGTCCATCCCACCTTAACCCCACCCCTCAGCTACTCTCAGTCCATCCCACCTATCACCTTAACCCCACCCCTCAGCTACTCTCAGTCCATCCCACCTTAACCCCACCCCTCAGCTACTCTGAGTCCATCCCACCTTAACCCCACCCCTCAGCTACTCTCAGTCCATCCCGCCTATCACCTTAACCCCACCCCTCAGCTACACTCAGTCCATCCCACCTATCACCTTAGCCCCACCCTCAGCTACTCTCAGTCCATCCCACCTTAACCCCACCCTCAGCTACTCTCAGTCCATCCCACCTATCACCTTAGCCCCACCCCTCAGCTACTCTCAGTCCATCCCACCTTAACCCCACCCCTCAGCTACACTCAGTCCATCCCACCTATCACCTTAGCCCCACCCCTCAGCTACTCTCAGTCCATCCCACCTATCACCTTAACCCCACCCCTCAGCTATTCTCAGTCCATCCCGCCTATCACCTTAGCCCCACCCCTCAGCTACTCTCAGTCCATCCCACCTATCACCTTAACCCCACCCCTCAGCTACACTCAGTCCATCCCACCTATCACCTTAGCCCCACCCCTCAGCTACACTCAGTCCATCCCACCTATCACCTTAGCCCCACCCCTCAGCTACTCTCAGTCCATCCCACCTTAACCCCACCCCTCAGCTACTCTCAGTCCATCCCACCTATCACCTTAACCCCACCCCTCAGCTACTCTCAGTCCATCCCACCTATCACCTTAACCCCACCCCTCAGCTACTCTCAGTGCATCCCGCCTATCACCTTAACCCCACCCCTCAGCTACACTCAGTCCATCCCACCTATCACCTTAGCCCCACCCCTCAGCTACTCTCAGTCCATCCCACCTTAACCCCACCCCTCAGCTACTCAGTCCATCCCACCTATCACCTTAGCCCCACCCCTCAGCTACTCTCAGTCCATCCCACCTTAACCCCACCCTCAGCTACTCTCAGTCCATCCCACCTATCTTAGCCCCACCCCTCAGCTACTCTCAGTCCATCCCACCTATCCCCTTAACCCCACCCCTCAGCTACTCTCAGTCCATCCTATCACCTTAGCCCCACCCCTCAGCTACTCTCAGTCCATCCCACCTATCACCTTAACCCCACCCCTCAGCTACTCTCAGTCCATCCCACCTATCTCCGTTAACCCCACCTACTCTCAGTCCATCCCACCTTAACACCACCCCTCAGCTACTCTCAATCCATCCCACCTATCACCTTAACCCCACCCCTCAGCTACTCTCAGTCCATCCCACCTTAACCCCACCCCTCAGCTACTCTCAGTCCATCCCACCTTAGCCCCACCCCTCAGCTACTCTCAGTCCATACCACCTATCCCCTTAACCCCACCCCTCAGCTACTCTCAGTCCATCCCACCTATCACCTTAACCCCACCCCTCAGCTACACTCAGTCCATCCCACCTATCACCTTAACCCCACCCCTCAGCTACTCTCAGTCCATCCCACCTATCACCTTAACCCCACCCCTCAGCTACACTCAGTCCATCCCACCTATCACCTTAACCCCACCCCTCAGCTACACTCAGTCCATCCCACCTATCACCTTAACCCCACCCCTCCTCAGCTACACTCAGTCCATCTATCACCTTAACCCCACCCCTCAGCTACTCTCAGTCCATCCAACCTATCACCTTAACCCCACCCCTCAGCTACTCTCAGTCCATCCTATCACCTTAACCCCACCCCTCAGCTATTCTCAGTCCATCCCACCTTAACCCCACCCCTCAGCTACTCTCAGTCCATCCCACCTATCACCTTAACCCCACCCCTCAGCTACTCTCAGTCCATCCCACCTTAACCCCACCCCTCAGCTACTCTCAGTCCATCCCACCTTAACCCCACCCCTCAGCTACTCTCAGTCCATCCCACCTATCACCTTAACCCCACCCCTCAGCTACTCTCAGTCCATCCCACCTTCAACCCCACCCCTCAGCTACTCTCAGTCCATCCCACCTATCACCTTAACCCCACCCCTCAGCTACTCTCAGTCCATCCCACCTATCACCTTAACCCCACCCCTCAGCTACTCTCAGTCCATCCCACCTTAACCCCACCCCTCAGCTACACTCAGTCCATCCCACCTATCACCTTAACCCCACCCCTCAGCTACTCTCAGTCCATCCCACCTATCACCTTAACCCCACCCCTCAGCTACTCTCAGTCCATCCCACCTATCACCTTAGCCCCACCCCTCAGCTACTCTCAGTCCATCCCACCTATCACCTTAACCCCACCCCTCAGCTACTCTCAGTCCATCCCACCTATCACCTTAACCCCACCCTCAGCTACACTCAGTCCATCCCACCTATCACCTTAACTCCAGTCCATCCCACCTCAGCTCAGCTACTCTCAGTCCATCCCACCTATCACCTTAACCCCACCCCTCAGCTACTCTCAGTCCATCCACCTATCACCTTCCATCAGCCACCAGTCCATCCCACCTATCACCTTAACCCCACCCCTCAGCTACTCTCAGTCCATCCCACCTAGTCCATCACCTTAACCCCACCCCTCAGCTACTCTCAGTCCATCCCACCTTAACCCCACCCCTCAGCTACTCTCAGTCCATCCCACCTATCACCTTAACCCCACCCTTCAGCTACTCTCAGTCCATCCCACCTATCACCTTAACCCCACCCCTCAGCTACTCTCAGTCCATCCCACCTATCACCCCACCCCTCAGCTACTCTCAGTCCATCCCACCTATCACCTTAACCCCACCCTCAGCTACTCTCAGTCCATCCCACCTTAACCCCACCCCTCAGCTACTCTCAGTCCATCCCCACCTTAACCCCACCCCTCAGCTACTCTCTCAGTCCATCCCACCTATCACCTTAACCCCACCCCTCAGCTACTCTCAGTCCATCCCACCTATCTCCGTTAACCCCACCCCTCAGCTACTCTCAGTCCATCCCACCTTAACACCACCCCTCAGCTACTCTCAATCCATCCCACCTATCACCTTAACCCCACCCCTCAGCTACTCTCAGTCCATCCCACCTTAACCCCACCCCTCAGCCTCAGTCCATCCCACCTTAGCCCCACCCCTCAGCTACTCTCAGTCCATACCACCTATCCCTTAACCCCACCCCTCAGCTACTCTCAGTCCATCCCACCTATCACCTTAACCCCACCCCTCAGCTACACTCAGTCCATCCCACCTATCACCTTAACCCCACCCCTCAGCTACACTCAGTCCATCCCACCTATCACCTTAACCCCACCCCTCAGCTACACTCAGTCCATCCCACCTATCACCTTAACCCCACCCCTCAGCTACACTCAGTCCATCCCACCTATCACCTTAACCCCACCCCTCAGCTACACTCAGTCCATCTATCACCTTAACCCCAACCCTCAGCTACTCTCAGTCCCCACCTATCACCTTAACCCCACCCCTCAGCTACTCTCAGTCCATCCCACCTATCACCTTAACCCCACCCCTCAGCTACTCTCAGTCCATCCCACCTTCACCTTAACCCCACCCCTCAGCTACTCTCAGTCCATCCCACCTTAACCCCACCCCTCAGCTATTCTCAGTCCATCCCACCTTAACCCCACCCCTCAGCTACTCTCAGTCCATCCCACCTTAACCCCACCCTCAGCTACTCTCAGTCCATCCCACCTATCACCTTAACCCCACCCCTCAGCTACTCTCAGTCCATCCCACCTATCACCTTAACCCCACCCTCAGCTACTCTCAGTCCATCCCACCTATCACCTTAACCCCACCCTCAGCTATACTCAGTCCATCCCACCTATCACCTTAACCCCACCCCTCAGCTACTCTCAGTCCATCCCACCTTAACCCCACCCCTCAGCTACTCTCAGTCCATCCCACCTTAGCCCCACCCCTCAGCTACTCTCAGTCCATACCACCTATCCCCTTAACCCCACCCTCAGCTACTCTCAGTCCATCCCACCTTAGCCCCACCCCTCAGCTACTCTCAGTCCATCCCACCTATCCCCTTAACCCCACCCCTCAGCTATTCTCAGTCCATCCCACCTATCTCCGTTAACCCCACCCCTCAGCTACTCTCAGTCCATCCCACCTTAACACCACCCCTCAGCTACTCTCAATCCATCCCACCTATCACCTTAACCCCACCCCTCAGCTACTCTCAGTCCATCCCACCTTAACCCCACCCCTCAGCTACTCTCAGTCCATCCCACCTTAGCCCCACCCCTCAGCTACTCTCAGTCCATACCACCTATCCCCTTAACCCCACCCCCTCAGCTACTCTCAGTCCATCCCACCTATCACCTTAACCCCACCCCTCAGCTACACTCAGTCCATCCCACCTATCACCTTAACCCCACCCCTCAGCTACACTCAGTCCATCCCACCTATCACCTTAACCCCACCCCTCAGCTACACTCAGTCCATCCCACCTATCACCTTAACCCCACCCTCAGCTACACTCAGTCCATCCCACCTATCACCTTAACTATCACCTTAACCCCAACCCTCAGCTACTCTCAGTCCATCCAACCTATCACCTTAACCCCCACCCCTCAGCTACTCTCAGTCCATCCCACCTATCACCTTAACCCCACCCCTCAGCTCAGTCCATCCCACCTTAAACCCCACCCCTCAGTCCATCCCCACCTTAACCCCACCCCTCAGCTATTCTCAGTCCATCCCACCTTAACCCCACCCCTCAGCTACTCTCAGTCCATCCCACCTATCACCTTAACCCCACCCCTCAGCTACTCTCAGTCCATCCCACCTTAACCCCACCCCTCAGCTACTCTGAGTCCATCCCACCTATCAACCCCACCCCTCAGCTACTCTCAGTCCATCCCGCCTATCACCTTAACCCCACCCCTCAGCTACACTCAGTCCATCCCACCTATCACCTTAGCCCCACCCCTCAGCTACTCTCAGTCCATCCCACCTTAACCCCACCCCTCAGCTACTCTCAGTCCATCCCACCTATCACCTTAGCCCCACCCCTCAGCTACTCTCAGTCCATCCCACCTTAACCCCACCCCTCAGCTACACTCAGTCCATCCCACCTATCACCTTAGCCCCACCCCTCAGCTACTCTCAGTCCATCCCACCTATCACCTTAACCCCACCCCTCAGCTATTCTCAGTCCATCTATCACCTTAGCCCCACCCCTCAGCTACTCTCAGTCCATCCCACCTATCACCTTAACCCCACCCTCAGCTACACTCAGTCCATCCCACCTATCACCTTAGCCCCACCCTCAGCTACACTCAGTCCATCCCACCTATCACCTTAGCCCCACCCCTCAGCTACTCTCAGTCCATCCCACCTTAACCCCACCCCTCAGCTACTCTCAGTCCATCCCACCTATCACCTTAACCCCACCCCTCAGCTACTCTCAGTCCATCCCACCTATCACCTTAACCCCACCCCTCAGCTACTCTCAGTGCATCCCACCTATCACCTTAACCCCACCCCTCAGCTACACTCAGTCCATCCCACCTATCACCTTAGCCCCACCCCTCAGCTACTCTCAGTCCATCCCACCTTAACCCCACCCCTCAGCTACTCAGTCCATCCCACCTATCACCTTAGCCCCACCCCTCAGCTACTCTCAGTCCATCCCACCTTAACCCCACCCCTCAGCTACTCTCAGTCCATCCCACCTATCACCTTAACCCCACCCTCAGCTACTCTCAGTCCATCCACCTATCACCTTAGCCCCACCCCTCAGCTACTCTCAGTCCATCCCACCTATCACCTTAGCCCCACCCCTCAGCTACTCTCAGTCCATCCCACCTATCACCTTAGCCCCACCCCTCAGCTACTCTCAGTCCATCCCACCTTAACCCCACCCCTCAGCTACTCTCAGTCCATCCCACTATCACCTTAACCCCACCCCTCAGCTACTCTCAGTCCATCCCACCTATCACCTTAACCCCACCCCTCAGCTACTCTCAGTCCATCCCACCTATCTCCGTTAACCCCACCCCTCAGCTACTCTCAGTCCATCCCACCTTAACACCACCCCTCAGCTACTCTCAATCCATCCCACCTATCACCTTAACCCCACCCCTCAGCTACTCTCAGTCCATCCCACCTTAACCCCACCCCTCAGCTACTCTCAGTCCATCCCACCTTAGCCCCACCCCTCAGCTACTCTCAGTCCATACCACCTATCCCCTTAACCCCACCCCCTCAGCTACTCTCAGTCCATCCCACCTATCACCTTAACCCCACCCCTCAGCTACACTCAGTCCATCCCACCTATCACCTTAACCCCACCCCTCAGCTACACTCAGTCCATCCCACCTATCACCTTAACCCCACCCCTCAGCTACACTCAGTCCATCCCACCTATCACCTTAACCCCACCCTCAGCTACACTCAGTCCATCCCACCTATCACCTTAACCCCACCCCTCAGCTACACTCAGTCCATCTATCACCTTAACCCCAACCCTCAGCTACTCTCAGTCCATCCAACCTATCACCTTAACCCCACCCCTCAGCTACTCTCAGTCCATCCCACCTATCACCTTAACCCCACCCCTCAGCTACTCTCAGTCCATCCCACCTTAAACCCCACCCCTCAGCTACACTCAGTCCATCCCACCTTAACCCCACCCCTCAGCTATTCTCAGTCCATCCCACCTTAACCCCACCCCTCAGCTACTCTCAGTCCATCCCACCTATCACCTTAACCCCACCCCTCAGCTACTCTCAGTCCATCCCACCTTAACCCCACCCCTCAGCTACTCTCAGTCCATCCGCCTATCACCTTAACCCCACCCCTCAGCTACACTCAGTCCATCCCACCTATCACCTTAGCCCCACCCCTCAGCTACTCTCAGTCCATCCCACCTTAACCCCACCCCTCAGCTACTCTCAGTCCATCCCACCTATCACCTTAGCCCCACCCCTCAGCTACTCTCAGTCCATCCCACCTTAACCCCACCCCTCAGCTACACTCAGTCCATCCCACCTATCACCTTAGCCCCACCCCTCAGCTACTCTCAGTCCATCCCACCTATCACCTTAACCCCACCCCTCAGCTATTCTCAGTCCATCCCACCTATCACCTTAGCCCCACCCCTCAGCTACTCTCAGTCCATCCACCTATCACCTTAACCCCACCCCTCAGCTACTCTCAGTCCATCCCACCTATCACCTTAGCCCCACCCCTCAGCTACTCTCAGTCCATCCCACCTATCACCTTAGCCCCACCCCTCAGCTACTCTCAGTCCATCCCACCTTAACCCCACCCCTCAGCTACTCTCAGTCCATCCCACCTATCACCTTAACCCCACCCCTCAGCTACTCTCAGTCCATCCCACCTATCACCTTAACCCCACCCCTCAGCTACTCTCAGTGCATCCGCCTATCACCTTAACCCCACCCTCAGCTACACTCAGTCCATCCCACCTATCACCTTAGCCCCACCCCTCAGCTACTCTCAGTCCATCCCACCTTAACCCCACCCCTCAGCTACTCAGTCCATCCACCTATCACCTTAGCCCCACCCCTCAGCTACTCTCAGTCCATCCCACCTTAACCCCACCCCTCAGCTACTCTCAGTCCATCCCACCTATCACCTTAACCCCACCCCTCAGCTACTCTCAGTCCATCCCACCTATCACCTTAGCCCCACCCCTCAGCTACTCTCAGTCCATCCCACCTATCACCTTAGCCCCACCCCTCAGCTACTCTCAGTCCATCCCACCTATCACCTTAGCCCCACCCCTCAGCTACTCTCAGTCCATCCCACCTTAACCCCACCCCTCAGCTACTCTCAGTCCATCCCGCCTATCACCTTAACCCCACCCCTCAGCTACTCTCAGTCCATCCCACCTATCACCTTAACCCCACCCCTCAGCTACTCTCTCAGTCCATCCCACCTATCACCTTAACCCCACCCCTCAGCTACTCTCAGTCCATCCCACCTATCACCTTAACCCCACCCCTCAGCTACTCTCAGTCCATCCCACCTTAACCCCACCCCTCAGCTACTCTCAGTCCATCCCACCTATCACCTTAGCCCCACCCCTCAGCTACTCTCAGTCCATCCCACCTTAACCCCACCCCTCAGCTACTCTCAGTCCATCCCACCTATCACCTTAACCCCACCCCTCAGCTACTCTCAGTCCATCCTATCACCTTAACCCCACCCCTCAGCTACACTCAGTCCATCCCACCTATCACCTTAGCCCCACCCCTCAGCTACTCTCAGTCCATCCCACCTTAACCCCCCACCCTCAGCTACTCTCAGTCCATCCCACCTATCACCTTAGCCCCACCCCTCAGCTACTCTCAGTCCATCCCACCTATCACCTTAGCCCCACCCTCAGCTACTCTCAGTCCATCCACCTATCACCTTAGCCCCACCCCTCAGCTACTCTCAGTCCATCCCACCTTAACCCCACCCCTCAGCTACTCTCAGTCCATCCCACCTTAACCCCACCCCTCAGCTACTCTCAGTCCATCCCACCTATCACCTTAGCCCCACCCCTCAGCTACTCTCAGTCCATCCCACCTATCACCTTAGCCCCACCCCTCAGCTACTCTCAGTCCATCCCACCTATCACCTTAACCCCACCCCTCAGCTACTCAGTCCATCCCACCTATCACCTTAGCCCCACCCCTCAGCTACTCTCAGTCCATCCCACCTTAACCCCACCCCTCAGCTACTCTCAGTCCATCCATCCCACCTATCACCTTAACCCCACCCTCAGCTACTCTCAGTCCATCCCACCTATCACCTTAGCCCCACCCCTCAGCTACTCTCAGTCCATCCCACCTATCCCTTAGCCCACCCTCAGCTACTCTCAGTCCATCCCACCTATCACCTTAGCCCCCACCCTCAGCTACTCTCAGTCCATCCCACCTTAACCCCACCCCTCAGCTACTCTCAGTCCATCCCCTATCACCTTAACCCCACCCCTCAGCTACTCTCAGTCCATCCCACCTATCACCTTAACCCCACCCCTCAGCTACTCTCAGTCCATCCCACCTATCTCCGTTAACCCCACCCTCAGCTACTCTCAGTCCATCCCACCTTAACACCACCCCTCAGCTACTCTCAATCCATCCCACCTATCACCTTAACCCCACCCCTCAGCTACTCTCAGTCCATCCCACCTTAACCCCACCCTCAGCTACTCTCAGTCCATCCCACCTTAACCCCACCCCTCAGCTACTCTCAGTCCATACCACCTATCCCTTAACCCCACCCCTCAGCTACTCTCAGTCCATCCCACCTATCACCTTAACCCCACCCCTCAGCTACACTCAGTCCATCCCACCTATCACCTTAACCCCACCCCTCAGCTACACTCAGTCCATCCCACCTATCACCTTAACCCCACCCCTCAGCTACACTCAGTCCATCCCACCTATCACCTTAACCCCACCCTCAGCTACACTCAGTCCATCCCACCTATCACCTTAACCCCACCCCTCAGCTACACTCAGTCCATCTATCACCTTAACCCCAACCCTCAGCTACTCTCAGTCCATCCAACCTATCACCTTAACCCCACCCCTCAGCTACTCTCAGTCCATCCCACCTATCACCTTAACCCCACCCTCAGCTACTCTCAGTCCATCCCACCTTAAACCCCACCCCTCAGCTACTCTCAGTCCATCCCACCTTAACCCCACCCCTCAGCTATTCTCAGTCCATCCCACCTTAACCCCACCCCTCAGCTACTCTCAGTCCATCCCACCTATCACCTTAACCCCACCCCTCAGCTACTCTCAGTCCATCCCACCTTAACCCCACCCCTCAGCTACTCTGAGTCCATCCCACCTTAACCCCACCCCTCAGCTACTCTCAGTCCATCCCGCCTATCACCTTAACCCCACCCCTCAGCTACACTCAGTCCATCCCACCTATCACCTTAGCCCCACCCTCAGCTACTCTCAGTCCATCCCACCTTAACCCCACCCCTCAGCTACTCTCAGTCCATCCCACCTATCACCTTAGCCCCACCCCTCAGCTACTCTCAGTCCATCCCACCTTAACCCCACCCCTCAGCTACACTCAGTCCATCCCACCTATCACCTTAGCCCCACCCCTCAGCTACTCTCAGTCCATCCCACCTATCACCTTAACCCCACCCTCAGCTATTCTCAGTCCATCCCGCCTATCACCTTAGCCCCACCCCTCAGCTACTCTCAGTCCATCCCACCTATCACCTTAACCCCACCCCTCAGCTACACTCAGTCCATCCCACCTATCACCTTAGCCCCACCCCTCAGCTACACTCAGTCCATCCCACCTATCACCTTAGCCCCACCCCTCAGCTACTCTCAGTCCATCCCACCTTAACCCCACCCCTCAGCTACTCTCAGTCCATCCCACCTATCACCTTAACCCCACCCCTCAGCTACTTCTCAGTCCATCCCACCTATCACCTTAACCCCACCCCTCAGCTACTCTCAGTGCATCCCGCCTATCACCTTAACCCCACCCCTCAGCTACACTCAGTCCATCCCACCTATCACCTTAGCCCCACCCCTCAGCTACTCTCAGTCCATCCCACCTTAACCCCACCCCTCAGCTACTCAGTCCATCCCACCTATCACCTTAGCCCCACCCCTCAGCTACTCTCAGTCCATCCCACCTTAACCCCACCCCTCAGCTACTCTCAGTCCATCCCACCTATCACCTTAACCCCACCCCTCAGCTACTCTCAGTCCATCCCACCTATCACCTTAGCCCCACCCCTCAGCTACTCTCAGTCCATCCCACCTATCACCTTAGCCCCACCCTCAGCTACTCTCAGTCCATCCCACCTATCACCTTAGCCCCACCCCTCAGCTACTCTCAGTCCATCCCACCTTAACCCCACCCCCCAGCTACTCTCAGTCCATCCCGCCTATCACCTTAACCCCACCCCTCAGCTACTCTCAGTCCATCCCACCTATCACCTTAACCCCACCCCTCAGCTACTCTCAGTCCATCCCACCTATCTCCGTTAACCCCACCCCTCAGCTACTCTCAGTCCATCCCACCTTAACACCACCCTCAGCTACTCTCAATCCATCCCACCTATCACCTTAACCCCACCCCTCAGCTACTCTCAGTCCATCCCACCTTAACCCCACCCCTCAGCTACTCTCAGTCCATCCCACCTTAGCCCCACCCTCAGCTACTCTCAGTCCATACCACCTATCCCTTAACCCCACCCCTCAGCTACTCTCAGTCCATCCCACCTATCACCTTAACCCCACCCCTCAGCTACACTCAGTCCATCCCACCTATCACCTTAACCCCACCCCTCAGCTACACTCAGTCCATCCCACCTATCACCTTAACCCCACCCCTCAGCTACACTCAGTCCATCCCACCTATCACCTTAACCCCACCCCTCAGCTACACTCAGTCCATCCCACCTATCACCTTAACCCCACCCCTCAGCTACACTCAGTCCATCTATCACCTTAACCCCAACCCTCAGCTACTCTCAGTCCATCCAACCTATCACCTTAACCCCACCCCTCAGCTACTCTCAGTCCATCCCACCTATCACCTTAACCCCACCCCTCAGCTACTCTCAGTCCATCCCACCTTAAACCCCACCCCTCAGCTACTCTCAGTCCATCCCACCTTAACCCCACCCCTCAGCTATTCTCAGTCCATCCCACCTTAACCCCACCCCTCAGCTACTCTCAGTCCATCCCACCTATCACCTTAACCCCACCCCTCAGCTACTCTCAGTCCATCCACCTTAACCCCACCCCTCAGCTACTCTGAGTCCATCCCACCTTAACCCCACCCCTCAGCTACTCTCAGTCCATCCCGCCTATCACCTTAACCCCACCCCTCAGCTACACTCAGTCCATCCACCTATCACCTTAGCCCCACCCCTCAGCTACTCTCAGTCCATCCCACCTTAACCCCACCCCTCAGCTACTCTCAGTCCATCCCACCTATCACCTTAGCCCCACCCTCAGCTACTCTCAGTCCATCCCACCTTAACCCCACCCCTCAGCTACACTCAGTCCATCCCACCTATCACCTTAGCCCCACCCCTCAGCTACTCTCAGTCCATCCCACCTATCACCTTAACCCCACCCCTCAGCTATTCTCAGTCCATCCCGCCTATCACCTTAGCCCCACCCCTCAGCTACTCTCAGTCCATCCCACCTATCACCTTAACCCCACCCCTCAGCTACACTCAGTCCATCCCACCTATCACCTTAGCCCCACCCCTCAGCTACACTCAGTCCATCCCACCTATCACCTTAGCCCCACCCCTCAGCTACTCTCAGTCCATCCCACCTTAACCCCACCCCTCAGCTACTCTCAGTCCATCCCACCTATCACCTTAACCCCACCCCTCAGCTACTCTCAGTCCATCCCACCTATCACCTTAACCCCACCCTCAGCTACTCTCAGTGCATCCCGCCTATCACCTTAACCCCACCCCTCAGCTACACTCAGTCCATCCCACCTATCACCTTAGCCCCACCCCTCAGCTACTCTCAGTCCATCCCACCTTAACCCCACCCTCAGCTACTCAGTCCATCCCACCTATCACCTTAGCCCCACCCCTCAGCTACTCTCAGTCCATCCCACCTTAACCCCACCCCTCAGCTACTCTCAGTCCATCCCACCTATCACCTTAACCCCACCCCTCAGCTACTCTCAGTCCATCCCACCTATCACCTTAGCCCCACCCCTCAGCTACTCTCAGTCCATCCCACCTATCACCTTAGCCCCACCCTCAGCTACTCTCAGTCCATCCCACCTATCACCTTAGCCCCACCCCTCAGCTACTCTCAGTCCATCCCACCTTAACCCCACCCCTCAGCTACTCTCAGTCCATCCCGCCTATCACCTTAACCCCACCCCTCAGCTACTCTCAGTCCATCCCACCTATCACCTTAACCCCACCCCTCAGCTACTCTCAGTCCATCCCACCTATCACCTTAACCCCACCCCTCAGCTACTCTCAGTCCATCCCGCCTATCACCTTAACCCCACCCCTCAGCTACTCTCAGTCCATCCCACCTTAACCCCACCCCTCAGCTACTCTCAGTCCATCCCACCTATCACCTTAGCCCCACCCCTCAGCTACTCTCAGTCCATCCCACCTTAACCCCACCCCTCAGCTACTCTCAGTCCATCCCACCTATCACCTTAACCCCACCCCTCAGCTACTCTCAGTCCATCCCGCCTATCACCTTAACCCCACCCCTCAGCTACACTCAGTCCATCCCACCTATCACCTTAGCCCCACCCCTCAGCTACTCTCAGTCCATCCCACCTTAACCCCACCCCTCAGCTACTCTCAGTCCATCCCACCTATCACCTTAGCCCCACCCCTCAGCTACTCTCAGTCCATCCCACCTATCACCTTAGCCCCACCCCTCAGCTACTCTCAGTCCATCCCACCTATCACCTTAGCCCCACCCCTCAGCTACTCTCAGTCCATCCCACCTTAACCCCACCCCTCAGCTACTCTCAGTCCATCCCGCCTATCACCTTAGCCCCACCCCTCAGCTACTCTCAGTCCATCCCACCTATCACCTTAACCCCACCCCTCAGCTACTCAGTCCATCCCACCTTAACCCCACCCCTCAGCTACTCTCAGTCCATCCCACCTTAACCCCACCCCTCAGCTACTCTCAGTCCATCCCACCTATCTCCTTAACCCCACCCCTCAGCTACTCTCAGTCCATCCCACCTTAACCCCACCCCTCAGCTACTCTCAGTCCATCCCACCTATCTCCTTAACCCCACCCCTCAGCTACTCTCAGTCCATCCCACCTATCTCCTTAACCCCACCCCTCAGCTACTCTCAGTCCATCCCACCTTAACCCCACCCCTCAGCTACTCTCAGTCCATCCCACCTATCACCTTAACCCCACCCCTCAGCTACTCTCAGTCCATCCCACCTATCTCCGTTAACCACCCTCTTATGATGCCCATGTGCCATATATTTTTAAACTGTGCCGTGTGGTTTCACATGAATTCTTAACCCTTTCTAATCACATAGATCTACAGATTGTAAGTTAAAGATACATATTTATTTTACTAAAAGTGTTATTTTGTTGATTGATTGAAATCTCCCAACAGCGAAATCTGAAGGTTTGATTTTAGATAAATGTTGACATTTTTTCCCCCAGCTATTCCTGAACCTGTGACCAAAATAAATGATCTAATGTCTCTTCGTAGCAAATTCTGCAGAGCTGAGATGGTTGTATGCCCCATGTACATAACCTTGTGTTTTTTTACATCAATTGTGTACAATCATTTAAATAGTAAAACTCTTAACATTTTGAATCAAGCGTATCGTGTGTTACTGCTACACCTGAAATCACCCCCTATATATATATATATATATATATATATATATATATAGGGCCCATAGGAATGTGATGGAAGGTACAGTAGAGCACTACATAGGAAAATATGGGGTGATTTCAGACTCCTCCCCTTCCTGTCATACACTGTAGTTTAGAGGCTTAACATTCACAGATCACTGTACATAGCCCATCTGTAAATAACCCATCCAACTACATCATCCCCATACTGGTATTCATTTATTTATCTTGCTCCTTTTGCACCCCAGTATCTCTACCTGCACATTCATCTTCTGCCGATCTACCATTCCAGTGTTTTAATTGCTATATTGTAATTACTTCGCCACCATGGCCTATTTATTGCCTTAATTTACCTCATTTGCACTCACTGTATATAGACTTTTTGTTTTCTTTTGTTCTACTGTATTATTGATTCTTTTCTTCATTCCATGTGTAACTCTGTGTTGTTTGTGTTGAACTGCTTTGCTTTATCTTGTCCAGGTCGCAGTTGTAAATGAGAACTTGTTCTCAACTTGCCTACCTGGTTAAATAAAGGTGTTCTCAACTGGCTTACCTGGTTAAATAAAGGTGTTCTCAACTAGCCTACCTGGTTAAATAAAGGTGTTCTCAACTGGCCTACCTGGTTAAATAAAGGTGTTCTCAACTAGCCTACCTGGTTAAATAAAGGTGTTCTCAACTGGCTTACCTGGTTAAATAAAGGTGTTCTCAACTAGCCTACCTGGTTAAATAAAGGTGTTCTCAACTAGCCTACCTGGTTAAATAATGGTGTTCTCAACTAGCCTACCTGGTTAAATAAAGGTGTTCTCAACTAGCCTACCTGGTTAAATAAAGGTGTTCTCAACTAGCCTACCTGGTTAAATAAAGGTGTTCTCAACTAGCCTACCTGGTTAAATAAAGGTGTTCTCAACTAGCCTACCTGGTTAAATAAAGGTGTTCTCAACTAGCCTACCTGGTTAAATAAAGGTGTTCTCAACTGGCCTACCTGGTTAAATAAAGGTGTTCTCAACTGGCCTACCTGGTTAAATAAAGGTGAAATAAAAATAACATAAATATATTCCAGTAATACTTCCTGTACTACCTCTGGAAACGCCCACATAAGATCTATAGTGCTGAATTCCAATTCTAAGTCAAAGGGTCTTTAATCTTTAACGTGAGCCAGGCTATATGAAACAGAAAGCTAAAGCCTTAAAGAGTGGAACTGACAGCGTTTTAGCAACACGACATCTTATTAAAATCTGTTTATATACACTGCCAGGAAGAATGACATTTTCTGACAAGCAGGGCACTTAGATATGGTCATTTTTACGTTCACATAGAATGTTTGGGAATTACTTGAACTAAAGCATTTGCGAAAATTCCATAGCAATATGGAGTAGGAAAGTTGCCGTGGTTTTGGACAATTACTAGACACTGCAGTAAATAAAACCACCTGTCTCGTCCAGGACCAGGGTCTACTGCAGACCGGTATGCCATAGCCAATCAGAGCTACAGTAGGCCTTTATGCAAATAAGCCATTGCCACACCGGCCTGCCATCATTCACTTTGAACTGGACTGTGTGTTTACAGGCAGTAGGGCCTGTCATCATTCACTATGAACTGGACTGTGTGTTTACAGGCAGTAGGACCTGTCATCATTCACTATGAACTGGACTGTGTGTTTACAGGCAGTAGGGCCTGTCATCATTCACTATGAACTGGACTGTGTGTTTACAGGCAGTAGGGCCTGTCATCATTCACTATGAACTGGACTGTGTGTTTACAGGCAGTAGGACCTGTCATCATTCACTATGACCTGGACTGTGTGTTTACAGGCAGTAGGAACAGCGTCACTTTAGAACGTATTCGCCAAAAGGCACAAAATATACACCTGAATGAATTTCTACAAATATGTAAAACACCACAGGAGTCCTCTTACATTTGAGAATATTCCTATTGATCAAACAACCATGAAAAAGGTAGGTTCTCTGTCCATCAGTTATGCACATCCACAACAAGATCAACAGCTAATGCTACCCGGAGCGAGATGAGCTAAAATAAGCCCACTAAAAACTTTTTCAGCTAGTTGGCTGTCAAAGTCGCACTGATAAATCATGGGGGAATATAGTAGCCTACTTTGTCTTTCTGCAGCTTGCCTGCCAATGCATGCTTATCCCAACCCACGTTTTGACAACTGAATGGAAACCTGCCTGCCAATGCATGCTTATCCCAACCCACGTTTTGACAACTGAATGGAAACCTGCCTGCCAATGCATGCTTATCCCAACCCACGTTTTGACAACTGAATGGAAACCTGCCTGCCCGGCACCCATTCGATCAATGCCAATTACACTTGATTGACAGCTGTGGGTGCGTTCGTAAATTGCCTCCAGTGAGTGCGCTCTGGGTTGTTCGTAAATTCAAAAAAAGTTGTCATATTGTCTGTGTGTAAATTCATAGCGTTTCGCTGTTTCACTATTGACACTGGGTACTCTGGGGGAGGAGTAGGGTTGATCCTATTCACAACGGCAGTCAAGCACCCAAGCTAACTGGCCGAAGTTACTTCCAGACACACACTCACTCTGACCGTTTTACTTGCCCTAGCAGAGCTGGTTGTGCTTTTTAAGTGTTAAGAGCGTTAGTGTTAGGCTAGCTACATAAATAGATACGTTAGCCTATTAGCTACGTTATGACTATCATTGTGCTTGCTAGTTTGATTCTATTGACATAATAGTCCAATCACCTCTCTCTCTCCACCATATACTGTAGTTGTCCAATCACCTCTCTCTCTCTCCACCATATACTGTAGTTGTCCAATCACCTCTCTCTCTCTCTCTCCACCATATACTGTAGTTGTCCAATCACCTCTCTCTCTCTCTCTCCACCATATACTGTAGTTGTCCAATCACCTCTCTCTCTCTCTCTCTCCACCATATACTGTAGTTGTCCAATCACCTCTCTCTCTCTCTCTCCACCATATACTGTAGTTGTCCAATCACCTCTCTCTCTCTCTCTCCACCATATACTGTAGTTGTCCAATCTCCTCTCTCTCTCTCTCTCCTCCATATACTGTAGTTGTCCAATCACCTCTCTCTCTCTCTCCACCATATACTGTAGTTGTCCAATCACCTCTCTCTCTCTCTCCACCATATACTGTAGTTGTCCAATCACCTCTCTCTCTCTCTCCACCATATACTGTAGTTGTCCAATCACCTCTCTCTCCACCATATACTGTAGTTGTCCAATCACCTCTCTCTCTCTCTCCACCATATACTGTAGTTGTCCAATCACCTCTCTCTCTCTCTCTCCACCATATACTGTAGTTGTCCAATCACCTCTCTCTCTCTCTCCACCATATACTGTAGTTGTCCAATCACCTCTCTCTCCACCATATACTGTAGTTGTCCAATCACCTCTCTCTCTCTCTCCACCATATACTGCAGTTGTCCAATCACCTCTCTCTCTCCACCATATACTGTAGTTGTCCAATCACCTCTCTCTCTCTCCACCATATACTCTGTCCAATCTCCACCATATACTGTAGTTGTCCAATCACCTCTCTCTCCACCATATACTGTAGTTGTCCAATCACCTCTCTCTCCACCATATACTGTAGTTGTCCAATCACCTCTCTCTCTCTCCACCATATACTGTAGTTGTCCAATCACCTCTCTCTCTCTCCACCATATACTGTAGTTGTCCAATCACCTCTCTCTCTCTCTCCACCATATACTGTAGTTGTCCAATCACCTCTCTCTCTCTCTCCACCATATACTGTAGTTGTCCAATCACCTCTCTCTCCACCATATACTGTAGTTGTCCAATCACCTCTCTCTCTCTCCACCATATACTGTAGTTGTCCAATCACCTCTCTCTCTCTCTCTCCACCATATACTGTAGTTGTCCAATCACCTCTCTCTCTCCACCATATACTGTAGTTGTCCAATCACCTCTCTCTCTCTCCACCATATACTGTAGTTGTCCAATCACCTCTCTCTCATATACTGTAGTTGTCCAATCTCCACCATATACTGTAGTTGTCCAATCACCTCTCTCTCTCTCTCTCCACCATATACTGTAGTTGTCCAATCACCTCTCTCTCTCTCTCCACCATATACTGTAGTTGTCCAATCACCTCTCTCTCTCTCTCCACCATATACTGTAGTTGTCCAATCACCTCTCTCTCTCTCCACCATATACTGTAGTTGTCCAATCACCTCTCTCTCCACCATATACTGTAGTTGTCCAATCACCTCTCTCTCTCTCCACCATATACTGTAGTTGTCCAATCACCTCTCTCTCCACCATATACTGTAGTTGTCCAATCACCTCCTCTCTCTCCACCATATACTGTAGTTGTCCAATCCTCTCTCTCTCTCTCCACCATATACTGTAGTTGTCCAATCACTCTCTCTCTCCACCATATACTGTAGTTGTCCAATCTCTCTCTCCACCATATACTGTAGTTGTCCAATCACCTCTCTCTCTCTCCACCATATACTGTAGTTGTCCAATCACCTCTCTCTCTCTCTCTCCACCATATACTGTAGTTGTCCAATCACCTCTCTCTCTCTCCACCATATACTGTAGTTGTCCAATCACCTCTCTCTCTCCACCATATACTGTAGTTGTCCAATCACCTCTCTCTCTCTCCACCATATACTGCAGTTGTCCAATCACCTCTCTCTCTCCACCATATACTGTAGTTGTCCAATCACCCCTCTCTCTCTCTCTCCACCATATACTGTAGTTGTCCAATCACCTCTCTCTCCACCATATACTGTAGTTGTCCAATCACTCTCTCTCTCTCTCCACCATATACTGTAGTTGTCCAATCACTCTCTCTCTCCACCATATACTGTAGTTGTCCAATCACTCTCTCTCTCTCTCCACCATATACTGTAGTTGTCCAATCACTCTCTCTCTCTCTCCACCATATACTGTAGTTGTCCAATCACTCTCTCTCTCTCTCCACCATATACTGTAGTTGTCCAATCACCTCTCTCTCTCCTCTCCACCATATACTGTAGTTGTCTCTCTCTCTCCACCATATACTGTAGTTGTCCAATCACCTCTCTCTCTCTCCACCATATACTGTAGTTGTCCAATCACCTCTCTCTCTCTCTCTCCACCATATACTGTAGTTGTCCAATCTCTCTCTCTCTCTCTCCACCATATACTGTAGTTGTCTCACCTCTCCACCATATACTGTAGTTGTCCAATCACCTCTCTCTCTCTCTCCACCATATACTGTAGTTGTCCAATCACCTCTCTCTCTCTCTCCACCATATACTGTAGTTGTCCAATCACCTCTCTCTCTCTCCACCATATACTGTAGTTGTCCAATCACCTCTCTCTCTCTCCACCATATACTGTAGTTGTCCAATCACCTCTCTCTCTCTCTCTCCACCATATACTGTAGTTGTCCAATCACCTCTCTCTCCACCATATACTGTAGTTGTCCAATCACCTCTCTCTCTCTCTCCACCATATACTGTAGTTGTCCAATCACCTCTCTCTCCACCATATACTGTAGTTGTCCAATCACCTCTCTCTCTCTCTCTCCACCATATACTGCAGTTGTCCAATCACCTCTCTCTCTCTCCACTATATACTGTAGTTGTCCAATCACCTCTCTCTCTCTCTCCACCATATAATGTAGTAGTCCAATCACCTCTCTCTCTCTCTCTCCACCATATACTGTAGTTGTCCAATCACCTCTCTCTCTCTTCACCATATACTGTAGTTGTCCAATCACCTCTCTCTCTCTCTCTCCACCATATACTGTAGTTGTCCAATCACCTCTCTCTCTCTCTCCACCATATACTGTAGTTGTCCAATCACCTCACTGGAGTCTCCACCATATACTGTAGGCAGTCCAATCACGGGAGGAAGAGCAGCTCCACCATATACTGTAGTTGTCCAATCACCTCTCTCTCTCTCCACCATATACTGTAGTTGTCCAATCACTCTCTCTCTCTCTCCACCATATACTGTAGTTGTCCAATCACCTCTCTCTCTCTCTCCACATATACTGTAGTTGTCCAATCACCTCTCTCTCTCCTCCACTATATACTGTAGTTGTCCAATCACTCTCTTCTCTCTCCACCATATACTGTAGTTGTCCAATCACCTCTCTCTCTCCACCATATACTGTAGTTGTCCAATCACCTCTCTCTCCACCATATACTGTAGTTGTCCAATCACCTCTCTCTCTCCACCATATACTGTAGTTGTCCAATCACCTCTCTCTCCACCATATACTGTAGTTGTCCAATCACCTCTCTCTCTCTCTCTCCACCATATACTGTAGTTGTCCAATCACCTCTCTCTCCACCATATACTGTAGTTGTCCAATCACCTCTCTCTCTCTCTCCACCATATACTGTAGTTGTCCAATCACCTCTCTCCACCTCCACCATATACTGTAGTTGTCCAATCATACTCTGTCTCTCTCTCTTGTATATACTGTAGTTGTCCAATCACCTTCTCTCTCTCTCTCCACCATATAATGTAGGTAGTCCAATCAGCTCTCTCTCTCCACCATATACTGTAGTTGTCCAATCACCTCTCTCTCTCCTTCACCATATACTGTAGTTGTCCAATCACCTCTCTCTCTCTCCACCATATACTGTAGTTGTCCAATCACCTCTCTCTCTCCACCATATACTGTAGTTGTCCAATCACCTCTCTCTCTCCACCATATACTGTAGTTGTCCAATCACCTCTCTCTCTCTCCACCATATACTGTAGTTGTCCAATCACCTCTCTCTCTCTCTCCACCATATACTGTAGTAGTCCAATCACCTCTCTCTCTCTCCACCATATACTGTAGTTGTCCAATCACCTCTCTCTCTCTCTCCACTATATACTGTAGTTGTCCAATCACCTCTCTCTCTCTCCACTATATACTGTAGTTGTCCAAGGATGTTAAGCCTGAAAGGGCTCCTCTCTCTCTCTCCACTATATACTGTAGTTGTCCAATCACCACTCTCTCTCCACCATATACTGTAGTTGTCCAATCACCTCTCTCTCTCCACCATATACTGTAGTTGTCCAATCACCTCTCTCTCCACCATATACTGTAGTTGTCCAATCACCTCTCTCTCTCCACTATATACTGTAGTTGTCCAATCACCTCTCTCTCTCTCCACCATATAATGTAGTTGTCCATTACATTTACATTTAAGTCATTTAGCAGACGCTCTTATCCAGAGCGACTTACAAATTGGTGCATTCACCTTATGACATCCAGTGGAGCAGCCACTTATTGACAATAGTGCATCTAAATCTTTTAAGCTGGCAGAGGGGGTGAGAAGGAGTTGGCATTTATCCTATCCTAGGTATTCCTTAAAGAGGTGGGGTTTCTACTGTGTGCTATTCTCCGGAAGGTGGTGATTGATTACGTTGTCCTGGTGTCGTGACAGGGAGTTTGTTCCACCATTGGGGGCCAGACTACACAAACAGTTTTGACTGGGCTGAGCTAGGAACTGTACTTCAAACTCAGTGGTAGGGAGGCGAGCAGGCCAGAGGTGGAGTGAACGCAGTGCCCTTGTTTGGGTGTAGGGCCTGATCAGAGCCTGAGGTACTGAGGTGCCGTTCCCCTCACAGCTCCGTAGGCAAGCACCATGGTCTTGTAGCGGATGCAGCTTCCACTGGAAGCCAGTGGAGAGAGCGGAGGAGCGGGGTGACGGAGAGAACTTGGGAAGGTTGAACACCAGACGGGCTGCGGCGTTCTGGATGAGTTGTACGGGGTTTAATGGCACAGGCAGGGAGCCCAGCCAACAGCGAGTTGCAGTCAATCCAGACGGGAGATGACAAGTGCCTGGATTAGACCTGCGCCGCTCCACCATGAGGCAGGGTCCAATCACTCTCTCTCTCCGGATGTTGTAGTTGCAATGAACCTCCACAGGAACGGGCAATCACCGCTCTCCACCATATACTGTAGTTGTCCAATCACCTCTCTCTCTCTCTCCACCATATACTGTAGTTGTCCAATCACCTCTCTCTCCACCATATACTGTAGTTGTCCAATCACCTCTCTCTCTCTCCACCATATACTGTAGTTGTCCAATCACTGTAGTTGTCCTCTCTCTCTCTCTCCACCATATACTGTAGTTGTCCAATCACCTCTCTCACCTCTCTCTCTCTCCACCATATACTGTAGTTGTCCAATCACCTCTCTCTCTCTCTCTCCACCATATACTGTAGTTGTCCAATCACCTCTCTCTCTCTCTCCACCATATACTGTAGTTGTCCAATCACCTCTCTCTCTCTCTCCACCATATACTGTAGTTGTCCAATCACCCTCTCTCTCTCTCTCCACCATATACTGTAGTTGTCCAATCACTCTCTCTCTCTCTCCACCATATACTGCAGTTGTCCAATCACCTCTCTCTCTCTCTCTCCACCATATACTGTAGTTGTCCAATCACCTCTCTCTCTCCACCATATACTGTAGTTGTCCAATCACCTCTCTCTCTCCACCATATACTGTAGTTGTCCAATCACCTCTCTCTCTCTCTCTCCACCATATACTGTAGTTGTCCAATCACCAATCTCTCTCTCTCTCCACCATATACTGTAGTTGTCCAATCACCATATACTGTAGTTGTCCAATCACCTCTCTCTCTCTCCACCATATACTGTAGTTGTCCAATCACCTCTCTCTCTCTCTCTTCACCATATACTGTAGTTGTCCAATCACCTCTCTCTCTCTCTCCACCATATACTGTAGTTGTCCAGTCACCTCTCTCTCTCTCCCCACCATATACTGTAGTTGTCCAATCACCTCTCTCTCTCCACCATATACTGTAGTTGTCCAATCACCTCTCTCTCTCTCTCTCCACCATATACTGTAGTTGTCCAATCACCTCTCTCTCCACCATATACTGTAGTTGTCCAATCACCTCTCTCTCTCTCTCCACCATATACTGTAGTTATCCAATCACCTCTCTCTCTCTCTCTCCACTATATACTGCAGTTGTCCAATCACCTCTCTCTCTCCACCATATACTGTAGTTGTCCAATCACCTCTCTCTCTCTCCACTATATACTGTAGTTGTCCAATCACCTCTCTCTCTCTCCACTATATACTGTAGTTGTCCAATCACCTCTCTCTCTCCACTATATACTGTAGTTGTCCAATCACCTCTCTCTCTCTCCACCATATAATGTAGTTGTCCATTACATTTACATTTAAGTCATTTAGCAGACGCTCTTATCCAGAGCGACTTACAAATTGGTGCATTCACCTTATGACATCCAGTGGAAAAGTAGTGCATCTAAATCTTTTAAGGGGGTGAGAGGGATTACTTTATCCTATCCTAGGTATTCCTTAAAGAGGTGGGGTTTCAGGTGTCTCCGGAAGGTGGTGATTGACTCCGCTGTCCTGGCGTCGTGAGGGAGTTTGTTCCACCATTGGGGGGCCAGAGCAGCGAACAGTTTTGACTGGGCTGAGCGGGAACTGTACTTCCTCAGTGGTAGGGAGGCGAGCAGGCCAGAGGTGGATGAACGCAGTGCCCTTGTTTGGGTGTAGGGCCTGATCAGAGCCTGGAGGTACTGAGGTGCCGTTCCCCTCACAGCTCCGTAGGCAAGCACCATGGTCTTGTAGCGGATGCGAGCTTCAACTGGAAGCCAGTGGAGAGAGCAGAGGAGCGGGGTGACGTGAGAGAGAACTTGGGAAGGTTGAACACCAGACGGGCTGCAGCGTTCTGGATGAGTTGTAGGGGTTTAATGGCACAGGCAGGGAGCCCAGCCAACAGCGAGTTGCAGTAATCCAGACGGGAGATGACAAGTGCCTGGATTAGGACCTGCGCCGCTTCCTGTGTGAGGCAGGGTCGTACTCTGCGGATGTTGTAGAGCATGAACCTACAGGAACGGGCCACCGCCTTGATGTTAGTTGAGAACGACAGGGTGTTGTCCAGGATCACGCCAAGGTTCTTAGCGCTCTGGGAGGAGGACACAGTGGAGTTGTCAACCGTGATGGCGAGATCATGGAACGGGCAGTCCTTCCCCGGGAGGAAGAGCAGCTCCGTCTTGCCGAGGTTCAGCTTGAGGTGGTGATCCGTCATCCACACTGATATGTCTGCCAGACATGCAGAGATGCGATTCGCCACCTGGTCATCAGAAGGGGGAAAGGAGAAGATTAATTGTGTGTCGTCTGCATAGCAATGATAGGAGAGACCATGTGAGGTTATGACAGAGCCAAGTGACTTGGTGTATAGCGAGAATAGGAGAGGGCCTAGAACAGAGCCCTGGGGACACCAGTGGTGAGAGCACGTGGTGAGGAGACGGATTCTCGCCACGCCACCTGGTAGGAGCGACCTGTCAGGTAGGACGCAATCCAAGCGTGGGCCGCGCCGGGAGATGCCCAACTCGGAGAGGGTGGAGAGGAGGATCTGATGGTTCACAGTATCGAAGGCAGCCGATAGGTCTAGAAGGATGAGAGCAGAGGAGAGAGAGTTAGCTTTAGCAGTGCGGAGCGCCTCCGTGATACAGAGAAGAGCAGTCTCAGTTGAATGACTAGTCTTGAAACCTGACTGATTTGGATCAAGAAGGTCATTCTGAGAGAGATAGCGGGAGAGCTGGCCAAGGACGGCACGTTCAAGGGTTTTGGAGAGAAAAGAAGAAGGGATACTGGTCTGTAGTTGTTGACATTGGAGGGATCGAGTGTAGGTTTTTTCAGAAGGGGGTGCAACTCTCGCTCTCTTGAAGACGGAAGGGACGTAGCCAGCGGTCAGGGATGGGATGAGCGAGGTGAGGTAAGGGAGAAGGTCTCCGGAAATGGTCTGGAGAAGAGAGGAGGGGATAGGGTCAAGCGGGCAGGTTGTTGGGCGGCCGGCCGTCACAAGACGCGAGATTTCATCTGAGAGAGGGGAGAAAGAGGTCAGAGCACAGGGTAGGGCAGTGTGAGCAGAACCAGCAGTGTCGTTTGACTTAGCAAACGAGGATCGGATGTCGTCTACCTTCTTTTCAAAATGGTTGACGAAGTCATCTGCAGAGAGGGAGGAGGGGGGGGGAGGGGGATTCAGGAGGGAGGAGAAGGTGGCAAAGAGCTTCCTAGGGTTAGAGGCAGATGCTTGGAATTTAGAGTGGTAGAAAGTGGCTTTAGCAGCAGCGACAGAAGAGGAAAATGTAGAGAGGAGGGAGTGAAAGGATGCCAGGTCCGCAGGGAGGCGAGTTTTCCTCCATTTCCGCTCGGCTGCCCGGAGCCCTGTTCTGATTTGATTTGAATACTGTCCAGGGGTATTCAATACTGTCTGGGGGTACTCAATACTGTCCGGGGGTACTCAATACTGTCCGGTGGTACTCAATACTGTCCGGTGGTACTCAATACTGTCTGGGGGCATTCAATACTGTCTGGGGGTACTCAATACTGTCCAGTGGTATTCAATACTGTCTGGTGGTACTCAATACTGTCTGGTGGTACTCAATACTGTCTGGGGGTACTCAATACTGTCTGGGGGTACTCAATACTGTCTGGGGGTACTCAATACTGTCCAGTGGTATTCAATACTGTCTGGGTGTACTCAATACTGTCTGGGGTTCTGTGACATTTCTGTACAGCACTTTGAGATATCAGCTGATGTACGAAGGGCTATATAAATAAATTTGATTTGATTTGATTTGAATACTGTCCAGGGGTATTCAATACTGTCTGGGGGTACTCAATACTGTCCGGGGGTACTCAATACTGTCCGGTGGTACTCAATACTGTCCGGTGGTACTCAATACTGTCTGGGGGCATTCAATACTGTCTGGGGGTACTCAATACTGTCCAGTGGTATTCAATACTGTCTGGTGGTACTCAATACTGTCTGGTGGTACTCAATACTGTCTGGGGGTACTCAATACTGTCTGGGGGTACTCAATACTGTCTGGGGTACTCAATACTGTCCAGTGGTATTCAATACTGTCTGGGGGTACTCAATACTGTCTGGGGGTACTCAATACTGTCTGGGGTACTCAATACTGTCTGGGGGTACTGAATACTGTCTGGGGTACTCAATACTGTCTGGGGGTACTCAATACTGTCTGGGGTACTCAATACTGTCTGGGGGTACTCATTACTGTCTGGGGGTACTCATTACTGTCTGGGGGTACTCAATACTGTCTGGGGGTACTCAATACTGTCTGGGGTACTCAATACTGTCTGGGGGTACTCAATACTGTCTGGGGGTACTCAATACTGCCTGGTGGTACTCAGTACTGTCTGGGGTACTCAGTACTGTCTGGGGGTACTCAATACTGTCTGGGGTACTCAATACTGTCTGGGGGTACTCAATACTGTCTGGGGGTACTCAATACTGTCCAGGGGTATTCAATACTGTCCGGGGGTACTCAATACGGTCTGGGGGTACTCAATACTGTCTGGGGGTACTCAGTACTGTCTGGGGGTACTCAATACTGTCTGGGGGTACTCAATACTGTTTGGGGTACTCAATACTGTCTGGGGTTACTCATTACTGTCTGGGGGTACTCATTACTGTCTGGGGGTACTGAATACTGTTTTGGGGTATTCAATACTGTCTGGGGGTACTCAATACTGTCTGGGGGTACTCAATACTGTCTGGGGGTACTGAATACTGTTTGGGGGTACTCAAAGGGAGGTATGGACAACACTAGACTACATCTGCATTGCCTGCTGTTTGGAGTTTTAGGCTGACTTTCTCTATAAGCGCTTTGTGACATCTGCTGATGTAAAAAGTGCTTTATAAATTAGAGATTGATTGTTCTGTGAATGGGAGGATGTTGTTTGACCATGGTGAATGTCTCCTGGGACATAGCCAGCTGTCTGTATGAATGTAACATAATGGCCTGCCCTTCTTTTGATACTACATCTGTCTTTAAAGTAAAAGAGAAACCCTCACACTGTTCTTGCTCATATCACTTTTCAAATTAAATTTATACTTTTTTTTGAAAGGAGGTGCTGTGACCTG
Organism: Oncorhynchus nerka; assembly: GCF_034236695.1. Lineage (NCBI taxonomy): Eukaryota > Metazoa > Chordata > Actinopteri > Salmoniformes > Salmonidae > Oncorhynchus > Oncorhynchus nerka. The sequence goes on along the minus strand of NC_088397.1, from coordinate 96,908,918 downwards.
AAGCAGTATATATCTAGCAGGGAGGGATGTTTGGTCGTGTTCAATGTGATCATGTTCAGCAATCATCAGAGAGGGGTCTAGATGTTTCCACTGCTCCTTCATCAATTAGCAATACAGATGGATAATGTAACTGTGTGTTTCTAGGAACTACTCAGGGTTGTGGATTGTTGACTAACTTTCTGTGGCTCAGAGACATCCTCAATAGCATGTTGACTAACTTTCTGTGGCTCAGAGACATCCTCAATAGCATGTTGACTAACTTTCTGTGGTTTGGTTATTTAAAGTGTGTGTGTGTGTGTGTGTGTGTGTGTGTGTGTGTGTGTGTGTGTGTGTGTGTGTGTGTGTGTGTAAATATAAACTCAGCAAAAAAAATTAACGTTCGTTTATCGGGACCCTGTCTTTCAAAGATAATTTGTAAAAATCCAAATAACTTCACAGATCTTCATTGTAAAGGGTTTAAACACTGTTTCCCTGCTTGTTCAATGAACCATAAACAATTAATGAACATGCACCTGTGGAACGGTCGTTAAGACACTAACAGCTTACAGATGGTAGGCAATTAACGTCACAGTTATGAAAATTTAGGACACTAAAGAGGCCTTTCTACTGACTCTGAAAAACACCAAAAGAAAGATGCCCAAGGTCCCTGCTCCTCTGCGTGAACGTGCCTTAGGCGTGCTGCAAGGAGGCCTGCAGATGTGGCCAGGGCAATAAATTGCGATGTCCATACTGTGAGACACCTAAGACAGCACTACAGGGAGACAGAGCTGATTGTCCTCGCAGTGTGCAGTGCACAAGGCTGTGGTACTACACACTGTACCATTTCGGATGCATACATTTCTCCTTACAGCACCCAGATGATGGTGATGATTGAGAGTGGCCAGTGGCATCATGGGTGCAGTTTGTGTGTGTGTGTGTGTGTGTGTGTGTGTGTGTGTGTGTGTGTGTGTGTGTGTGTGTGTGTGTGTGTGTGTGTGTGTGTCATATAGTAACAATTCTAGCGTTGCATAGTGGTCTTCTCTGTCTGGTTAGAATCAGAAGCCTCAGTTTCACATCTCAGTCAGCCGTGAAATTAAAACGAACGCCTCTAACACACACACACACACCTGCTAAAGGTCTCAGCAAGGGGCCTGTCCATCTGATTGGTACCCTGTCATTTGATGGACAAAAGAAATAATAAATATTCACTGTGGCTAAGTCTCAAATGGCACCCTATTCCCTATGTAGTGCACTACTTTTGACCAGAACCCTCATAGGGAATAGGGCACCATTTGGGATGCATTCTATGACGGTGCAATAGACATGCAGGCCAATCATCCTCGAATTAACAACCTGTATTCAACTACCTGACAGACGGAGTGTGTAAGTTCATCATGACACCCTACTTTTGACCACGAATAGGGCTCTGGTCAAAAGTAGTGCACTATGTAGGGAATATGGTGCCAGTCATACACTTCCGTTCACTTGGGGTCACTTAGAAATGTCCTTGTTTTTTTAAAGAAAATACATTAAAATAACATCAAATTGATCAGAAATACAGTGTAGACATTGTTAATGTTGTAAATGACTGTTGTAGCTGGAAACGGCTGATTTTTAATGGAATATCTACATTCGTGTACAGAGGCCCATTATCAGCAACCATCACTCCTGTGTTCCAATGACACGTTGTGTTAGCTAATCCAAGTTTATCATTTTAAAAGGCTAATTGATCATTACAAAATCCTTAGCACAGCTGAAAACTGTTGTCCTGATTAAAGAAGCAATAAAACTGACTAGTTGAGTATCTGGAGCATCAGCATTTGTGGGTTTGATTACAGGCTCAAAAGAACCAGAAACAAAGACCTTTCTTCTGAAACTCGTCAGTCTATTCTTGCCCTGAGAGATGAAGGCTATTCCATGCGAGAAATTACCAAGAAACTGAAGGTCTCGTACAACGCTGTGCACTACTCCCTTCACAGAACAGGGCAAACGGGCTCTAACCAGAATAGAAAGAGGTGTGGGAGGCCCCGGTGCACAACTGAGCAAGATGACAAGTACATTAGAGAGTCTAGTTTGAGAAACAGACGCCTCACAAGTCCTCAACTGGCAGCTTCATTAAATAGTACCCGCAAAACACCAGTCTCAACAGTGAAGAGGCGACTCCAGGATGCTGGCCTTCTAGGCAGAGTTGCAAAGGAGAAGACACATGTCCGACTGGCCAATAAAAAAAGAAAAGATTAAGATGTACAAAAGAACAGACACTGGACAGATTGGAGAAAGTGTTATGGACAGACAAATCTAAGTTTGAGGTGTTCGGATCACAAAGAACATTCGTGAGACGCAGTATCTTAAGTTTTTCTACTTGACGCCATCTTGTCAAGCATGGTGGAGGCAATGTGATGGTCTGGGAGTGTTTTGGTGGGAGATTGAATAAGGAGGCCTACTACTTGGTGTGTGGGTGGTTGGTGTGTGGGTGGTTGGTGTGTGGGTGGTTGGTGTATGGGTGGTTGGTGTGTGGGTGGTTGGTGTACGGGTGGTTGGTGTGTGGGTGGTTGGTGTGTGGGTGGTTGGTGTACGGGTGGTTGGTGTGCGGGTGGTTGGTGTGCGGGTGGTTGGTGTGCGGGTGGTTGGTGTGCGGGTGGTTGGTGTGTGGGTGGTTGGTGGTTGGTGTGTGGTTGGTGTGTGGGTGGTTAGTGTGTGGGTGGTTGGTGTGTGGGTGGTTGGTGTATGGGTGGTTGGTGTATGGGTGGTTGGTGTGTGGGTTGTTGGTATGTTGAACCATTCTTTCTTTGGCCGCCTCTCCTTCCAGTTCTCTGCTGCCAATGACTGGAACGAACTACAAAAATCTCTGAAACTGGAAACACTTATCTCCCTCACTAGCTTTAAGCACCAACTGTCAGAGCAGCTCACAGATTACTGCACCTGTACATAGCCCACCTATAATTTAGCCCAAACAACTACCTCTTTCCCAACTGTATTTAATTCATTTATTTATTTTGCTCCTTTGCACCCCATTATTTTTATTTCTACTTTGCACATTCTTCCATTGCAAAACTACCATTCCAGTGTTTTACTTGCGATATTGTATTTACTTTGCCACCATGGCCTTTTTTGCCTTTACCTCCCTTATCTCACCTCATTTGCTCACATTGTATATAGACTTGTTTATACTGTATTATTGACTGTATGTTTGTTTTACTCCATGTGTAACTCTGTGTCGTTGTATCTGTCGAACTGCTTTGCTTTATCTTGGCCAGGTCGCAATTGTAAATGAGAACTTGTTCTCAACTAGCCTACCTGGTTAAATAAAGGTGTTCTCAACTTGCCTACCTGGTTAAATAAAGGTGTTCTCAACTTGCCTACCTGGTTAAATAAAGGTGTTCTCAACTAGCCTACCTGGTTAAATAAAGGTGTTCTCAACTAGCCTACCTGGTTAAATAAAGGTGTTCTCAACTAGCCTACCTGGTTAAATAAAGGTGTTCTCAACTAGCCTACCTGGTTAAATAAAGGTGTTCTCAACTAGCCTACCTGGTTAAATAAATGTGTTCTCAACTAGCCTACCTGGTTAAATAAAGGTGTTCTCAACTAGCCTACCTGGTTAAATAAAGGTGTTCTCAACTAGTCTACCTGGTTAAATAAAGGTGTTCTCAACTAGCCTACCTGGTTAAATAAAGGTGTTCTCAACTTGCCTACCTGGTTAAATAAAGGTGTTCTCAACTAGCCTACCTGGTTAAATAAAGGTGTTCTCAACTGGCCTACCTGGTTAAATAAAGGTGTTCTCAACTGGCCTACCTGGTTAAATAAAGGTGTTCTCAACTGGCCTACCTGGTTAAATAAAGGTGTTCTCAACTGGCCTACCTGGTTAAATAAAGGTGTTCTCAACTGGCCTACCTGGTTAAATAAAGGTGTTCTCAACTGGCCTACCTGGTTAAATAAAGGTGTTCTCAACTGGCCTACCTGGTTAAATAAAGGTGTTCTCAACTGGCCTACCTGGTTAAATAAAGGTGTTCTCAACTGGCCTACCTGGTTAAATAAAGGTGTTCTCAACTAGCCTACCTGGTTAAATAAAGGTGTTCTCAACTAGCCTACCTGGTTAAATAAAGGTGTTCTCAACTAGCCTACCTGGTTAAATAAAGGTGTTCTCAACTGGCCTACCTGGTTAAATAAAGGTGTTCTCAACTAGCCTACCTGGTTAAATAAAGGTGTTCTCAACTAGCCTACCTGGTTAAATAAAGGTGTTCTCAACTGGCCTACCTGGTTAAATAAAGGTGAAATAAATCAAATTAAAAAAAACTCAATTTTACATGCCATGCCATATCCCGTGGACGGTGTGTTACTCCCGCCTCTAAGAAGAGGGAACGCAACACCCTGCTACAACTCAACTCCCCGTGGTGTGAAAGAGGTACTGGGACTGTAGGTGTGAGTAAGGATGACAAGGCAGAGAGAGTAGTACCGTTTACAATGACTTTATTCCGTCACACGGTAATATGGGGAAAAGGGGCTGGACGGAACCAGAGTAAATGTCAAAGCCCCCCCCTCTCTCCCATCTAAACTGCCTCCACCACCACCTATCTAACTTAGCACCACGTGGTGCCCTAACCAAAATACAGGGGGTGGTCCGCCCAGGTCTTACCTAGTGTGTCTAGACAGTGAATATACTACGGGTATATGTATGCCCGCGGGCCATTTGCCTAAGCACTCCCTAGGTGCCTTCCCCTTCCCCCCTGGGAACAAATTAAAACAGAATTATCCAAAATGTAATTAAACATTTTCAAGAATGAAAAACACAGTTCTATTAACACACACATACCTCAATTCAGTGGCTACAAAAATACTTAACAAAACCTGTCTGAGCCACAACCAAGACAGGACAGCAAATCAACTCTCTCTGAGCCACAACCAAGACAGGACAGCAAATCAACTCTCTCTGAGCCACAACCAAGACAGGACAGCAAATCAACTCTCTCTGAGCCACAACCAGGACAGGACAGCAAATCAACTCTCTCTGAGCCACAACCAAGACAGGACAGCAAATCAACTCTCTCTGAGCCACAACCAAGACAGGACAGCAAATCAACTCTCTCTGAGCCACAACCAAGACAGGACAGCAAATCAACTCTCTCTGAGCCACAACCAAGACAGGACAGCAAATCAACTCTCTCTGAGCCACAACCAAGACAGGACAGCAAATCAACTCTCTCTGAGCCACAACCAAGACAGGACAGCAAATCAACTCTCTCTGAGCCACAACCAAGACAGGACAGCAAATCAACTCTCTCTGAGCCACAACCAAGACAGGACAGCAAATCAACTCTCTCTGAGCCACAACCAAGACAGGACAGCAAATCAACTCTCTCTGAGCCACAACCAGGACAGGACAGCAAATCAACTCTCTCTGAGCCACAACCAAGACAGGACAGCAAATCAACTCTCTCTGAGCCACAACCAAGACAGGACAGCAAATCAACTCTCTCTGAGCCACAACCAAGACAGGACAGCAAATCAACTCTCTCTGAGCCACAACCAAGACAGGACAGCAAATCAACTCTCTCTGAGCCACAACCAAGACAGGACAGCAAATCAACTCTCTCTGAGCCACAACCAAGACAGGACAGCAAATCAACTCTCTCTGAGCCACAACCAAGACAGGACAGCAAATCAACTCTCTCTGAGCCACAACCAAGACAGGACAGCAAATCAACTCTCTCTGAGCCACAACCAAGACAGGACAGCAAATCAACTCTCTCTGAGCCACAACCAAGACAGGACAGCAAATCAACTCTCTCTGAGCCACAACCAAGACAGGACAGCAAATCAACTCTCTCTGAGCCACAACCAAGACAGGACAGCAAATCAACTCTCTCTCAGCAACAACCACAGAACATAACAGTACCCTACTATAGTACCCTACGATAGTACCTTACGATAGTACCCTGCTATAGTACCCTACTATAGTACCCTACGATAGTACCCTGCTATAGTACCCTACTATAGTACCCTACGATAGTACCTTACGATAGTACCCTGCTATAGTACCCTACTATAGTACCCTGCTATAGTACCCTACTATAGTACCCTACTATAGTGCCCTATGATAGTACCCTACTATAGTACCCTATGATAGTACCCTGCTATAGTACCCTACGGTAGTACCCTGCTATAGTACCCTACTATAGTACCCTACGATAGTACCCTGCTATAGTACCCTACTATAGTACCCTACTATAGTGCCCTATGATAGTACCCTACTATAGTACCCTACTATAGTGCCCTGCTATAGTACCCTACGATAGTACCCTACAATACTACCCTACTAGAGTACCCTACGATAGTACCCTACTATAGTGCCCTGCTATAGTACCCTACGATAGTACCCTACGATAATACCCTACTATATTTCCCTACGATAGTACCCTACTATAGTACCCTACGATAATACCCTACTATAGTACCCTACGATAGTACCCTACGATAATACCCTACTATAGTACCCTACTATAGTACCTTACTATAATACCCTACTATAGTACCCTACTATAGTACCCTACGATAATACCCTACTATAGTACCCTACTATAGTACCCTGCGATAGTACCCTACTATAATACCCTACTATAGTACCCTACGATAGTACCCTACTATAGTACCCTACTATAGTACCCTACTATAATACCCTACCATCCCCAGGAATCTGTGCAACTGGCGGCGAGTCGTGGGAGCAGGAAAAGCAACAGCCAGTCGCCAGCAAAGTGGAAGCACTTTTCAAAACAATCAACTGAAAAGACTTTACATTTAGTAAACCTTGAAACTGCAATTGAGGAATGTTTCTAAGTCACGGGAAAACTTAGTCAACATGCTATTGAGGATATGTCTATGCCACACTGCCACACACACACACACACACACACACACACACACACACACACACACACACACACACACACACACACACACACATACACACACACACACACACACACACACACACACACACAGGTTTTAGATGAGCAACTCTCAGCTGGTGGTACGAGATGATAGTTAGCAGGCCCAGATGATGCTGTGTGTGTGTGTGTGTGTGTGTGTGTGTGTGTGTGTGTGTGTGTGTGTGTGTGTGTGCCTACCTGCTACCTGCTGCTCCCTCCACAGCTAGCTTGAAATGTTTCCAATGAAGCCTTCTGTATAGCTCTAACAGTTGGTACGTTGTCAAGGTGAACAGCCTGATGTCGATCAGAGGGTTACTGCTGTCAAGCCCAGTATGGGTTAGGGTTATGGGTTAGGGTTTAGGGGTTATGGGTTATGGGTTAGGGGTTAGTCCAGCCAGGTCACCCATGATACAAGTCATTATTTAACGTCCGTCCATGTCTGAGGACGTCGTGAGATGACGTGCGAACTGGCCACTAGGGGTAACAGTGTGGATTGGCTTGATGGGCACTTCTGACGTAAAATATTGTTAATCATCAATTATACTAGAGACATGAGGTCTGGTTTCTACACCCGAAGTTAATCGATATCTGTAGGAGGGATGTATATGGTGGAGGGTCTATACCACAAGGTAATGGATATCTGTAGGAGGGATGTATATGGTGGAGGGTCTATACCACAAGGTAATGGATATCTGTAGGTCAGGTCAGGTCACGTTAAGGGAGAAGGAACCATTTATTGCCCGCGTCACTTACTTTCCTGCCTAGCAACAGAGATGTAATGTTTAGAGAGAAGGAGGAGACTCCACCCACATTGGGGTCTATATTTTACAACTAGGGGAAATATGTCTTGGTCTTATGCAGCTGTATGACCCAATGGGTGAATGAACTTGGTCTAAGCTTTACTAACCGTCCGTGAGTTTGACTAGGTTCATTCGGAACCTAACACCAGTAAGCACTGATTAATATTTAAAGTGTAACAGGAAGTGAGTTGGTTAGAGTTCCCCGAGGTTCCAGCTGTTGCGTCATGGGAGATCAGTGATGTTGTGATGTAACAGAGCTGTTGATCATCCTCATCTACCTCCCAAATAGTACCCTATTCCCTATATAGTGCACCAGGGCCCCGAATAGGGAACAGGGTGCCTTTTGGGACTCAGGCCCTGTCTCCTGCTGGAGATGAAAGAGACACCTTGGGGAGCGGAGGTTCCCTGCGTGGTTCCGTCTCTGATGTCATCATCTGGTGTCCTCTTCCCAGCCAGATACTTTCTCTCTCTCTCTCTCTCTCTCTCTCTCTCTCTCTCTCTCTCTCTCTCTCTCTCTCTCTCTCTCTCTCTCTCTCTCTCTCTCTCTCTCTCTCTCTCTCTCTCTCAATCACTCTCAATCTCTCAATTAACAGTAAACATTACACTCACAGAAGTTCCAAAAAAATAAAGACATTTTAGGAGATCCTGAGTGGTGCAGTGGTCTAAGACACTGCATCTCAGTGCTAAGGTCGTAGCGTGACTGCAGTACTTGGTTCGAATCCAGGCTGTATCACATCCGGCCGTGATTGGGAGTCCCATAGGGCGGCGCATAATTGGCCCAGAGTCGTCCGGATTTGGTCGGAGTAGGCCGTCATTGTAAACCAGAATTTGTTCTTAACTGACTAGTTAAATAAATAAATAAATCAGTATGTATATATACAGTGCTGTAACGATGTGCAAATAGTTAAAGGGAATATAAATAAACATAAATATGTGTTATATTTACAATGGTGTCTGTTCTTCACTGGTTGACCTTTTCTTGTGGCAACAGGTCACAAATCTTGCTGCTCTGATGTCACACTGTGGAATTTCACCCAGTAGATATGGGACTTTATCAACATTGGGTTTGTTTTCAAATTCTTTGTTGGTCTGTGTAATCTGAGGGAAATATGTCTCTCTAATATGGTCATACATTTGGCAGGAGGTTAGGAAGTGCAGCTCAGTTTCCACCTAATTTTGTGGGCATTGTGCACATAGCCTGTCTTCTCTTGAGAGCCAGGTCTGCTTATGGCGGCCTTTCTCAATAGCAAGGCTATGCTCACTGAGTCTGTACATAGTCAAAGCTTTCCTTAAGTTTGGGTTAGTCACAGTGGTCAGGTATTCTGCCACGGTGTACTCTCTGTTTAGGGCCAAGAAGCATTCTAGTTTACTCAGTTTTTTTGTTAATACTTTCCAATGTGTCACGTAATTTGTTTTCTCATGATTTGGTTGGGTCTAATTGTGTTGCTGTCCTGGGGCTCTGTGGGGTGTGTTTGTGTTTGTGAACAGAGCCCTAGGACCATCTTGCTTAGGGGACACTTCTCCAGGTTCATCTCTCTGTAGGTGATGGCTTTGTTATGGAAGGTTTGGGAATCGCTTCCTTTTAGGTGGTTTAAGAATTTAACGGCTCTTTTCTGTATTTTGATAATTAGCTGGCAACGGCCTAATTCTGCTCTGCATGCATTATTTGGTGTTCTACGTTGTACACAGAGGATATTTTTGCAGAAATGTGCATGCAGAGTATCAATTTGGTGTTTGTCCCATTTTGTGAATTCTTTGTTGGTAAGTGGACCCAAGACCTCACAACCATAAAGGGTAATGGGTTCTATAACTGATTCAAGTATTTTTAGCCAGATCCTAATTGGTATGTTGAATTTGATGTTCCTTTTGATGGCATAGAATGCCCTTCTTGCCTTGTCTCTCAGATCGTTCACAGCTTTGTGGAAGTTACCTGTGGTGCTGATGTTTAGGCCAAGGTATGTATAGTTTTTTGTTTTCTCTAGGGCAACGGTGTCTAGATGGAATTTGTATTAGTGGTCCTGGTGACTGGACCTTTTTTGGAACACCATTATTTTGGTCTTACTGAGATTAACTGTCAGGGACCAGGTCTGACAGAATCTGTGCAGAAGATCTAAGTGATGCTGTACGCCCTCCTTAGTTGGGGACAGAAACACCAGATCATCAGCAAACAGTAGACATTTGACATTAGATTCTGGTAGGGTGAGGCCGGGTGCTGCAGACTTAAGCTGCATCCATGTGTCACCCCACAGCCCCGTGGAAAGAAATTTTGTGCCCGCGCCAATTCGTTAATATATATGTTGAAGAGGGTGGGGCTTAAGCTGCATCCCTGTCTCACCCCACGACCCTGTGTGAAGAAATGTGTGTGTTTTTTTGCCAATTTTAACCGCACACTTGTTGTTTGTGTACATGGATTTTATAATGTCGTATGTTTTTCTCCCAACATCATTTTTCATCAATTTGTTTAGCAAACCCTCATGCCAAATTGAGTCGAAGGCTTTTTTGAAATCAACAAAGCATGAGAAGACTTTGCCTTTGTTTTGGTTTGTTTGGTTGTCAATTATGGTGTGCAGGGTGAATACGTGGTCTGTCGTTTGATAATATGGTAAAAATCCCATTTTTAATTTGCTCAGTACATTGTTTTCACTGAGGAAATGTACAACTCTGCTGTTAATGATAATGCAGAGAATTTTCCCACGGTTGCTGTTGACGCATATCCCACGGTAGGTATTGGGGTCAAATTTGTCTCCACTTTTGTGGATTGGGGTGATCAGTCCTTGGTTCCAAATATTGGGGAAGATGCCAGAGCTGAGGATGATGTTAAAGAGTTTTAGTATAGCCAACTGGAATTTGTTGTCTATATATTTGATAATTTCATTAAGGATACCATCAACACCACAGGCTTTTTGGGTTGGAGGGTTTTGTATTTTGTCCTGTAGTTCATTCAAGGTAATTGGTGAATCCAGTGGGTTCTGGAATCCAGTGGGTTCTGGAATCCAGTGGGTTCTGGAATCCAGTGGGTTCTGGTAGTCTTCAATAGTTGATTCTAAGATTTGTTTTGATCATGTATATGTTTTTTGCTGTTTGTTCGTTGTTATAGAGACAACAAGATTGGAGAAGTGGTTTATCCACACATCTCCATTTTGGGTAGATAATTCTTTGTGTTGTTGTTTGTTTAGAAGTGGTTAGAGCCTATGGATACTTCAATTACATTGAGCTGATTTCTGACATGCTGTTCCTTCTTTTTCCGTAGTGTATTTCAGTATTGTTTTAGTGATTCACCATAGTGAAGGCGTAGACTCAGGTTTTCTGGGTCTCTATGTTTTTGGTTGGACAGGTTTCTCAATTTCTTTATCAGGTTTTTGCATTCTTCATCAAACCATTTGTCATTGTTGTTCATTTTCTTCGGTTTTCTGTTTGAAATTATTTGATTTGATAGGGAAGCTGAGAGGTCAAATATACTGTTTAGGTTTACTACTGCCAACTTTACACGTTTACACCTATTACAGTAGAATGTTTTGGCCAGGAAGTTGTCTAAAAGGGATTGAATTTGTTGTTGCCTAATTGTTTTTTGGTAGGTTTCCACACTACATTCCTTCCATCTATAGCATTTCTTAATATTCCTCAGTTCCTTTGGCTTTGATGCCTCGTGATTGCTCTGTTCAAATAGACTTTGATTTAGCTGTGATCTGATAGGGGTGTCAGTGGGCTGACTGTGATCGCTCTGAGAGACTCTGGGTTGAGGTCAGTGATAAAGTAGTCTACAGTACTACTGCCAAGAGATGAGCTAGGGGTGTACCTACCATAGGAGTCCCCGCAAAACCTACCAATGACTATATATATTCCCAGCGTGCGACAGAGCTGCAGGAGCTGTGACCCATTTTTGTTGGTTATGTTGTCATAGTTGTGCCTAGGGGGGCATATGTGGGAGGGAATGCTTACATTACATTTACATTTAAGTCATTTAGCAGACGCTCTTATCCAGAGCGACTTACAAATTGGTGCTTTCACCTTATGACATCCAGTGGAACAGCCACTTTACAATAGTGCATCTAGGTCTTTTAAGGGGGGGGGAGAAGGATTACTTTATCCTATCCTAGGTATTCCTTAAAGAGGTGGGGTTTCAGGTGTCTCCGGAAGGTGGTGATTGACTCCGCTGTCCTGTCACCTCCAGGCAGGTGTTTGTCCCCCTGTGTGCTGAGGGTGTCAGGTTCTTGTCCGGTTTCTGGTATTTAGGTCGCCACAGTCTAGTACATGTCCCTGTGCCTGGGAATGATTGATTTCCCCCTCCAGGATGGAGAAGCTGTCTTCATTAAAGTATGGGGATTCTAGTGGGGGGATATAGGAAGCCACAGGAGGACATTTTTCCCTGTTAAGATCAAGTCATTTTGAATTTCTAGCCAGATGTAAAATGTTCCTGTTTTGATTTAGGTCTGCTCTATACCAAATTAGTATACCCGCTGAGGCCCTTCCCCGTTTCACTACCTAACCTCCCTGTAACCTAGAGGACAACCAGTGGGTCCATCTGCTCTATACCACCCACCTGGTAGTGTGGTGGATGGGACTACCAGCTCTCTGTAACCTAGAGGACAACCAGTGGGTCTGTCTCCTCTATACCATGTTTCACACCTGGTAGTTTGGTGGATGGGACTACCAGCTCCCTGTAACCTAGAGGGCAACCAGTGGGTCCATCTCCTCTATACCACCCACCTGGTAGTGTGGTGGATGGGACTACCAGCTCCCTGTAACCTAGAGGGCAACCAGTGGGTCCATCTCCTCTATACCACCCACCTGGTAGTGTGATGGATGGGACTACCAGCTCCCTGTAACCTAGAGGACAACCAGTGGGTCCGTCTCCTCTATACCACCCACCTGGTAGTGTGGTGGATGGGACTACCAGCTCTCTGTAACCTAGAGGGCAACCAGTGGGTCCGTCTCCTCTATGCCACCCACCTGGTAGTGTGGTGGATGGGACTACCAGCTCTCTGTAACCTAGAGGGCAACCAGTGGGTCCATCTCCTCTATACCACCCACCTGGTAGTGTGGTGGATGGGACTACCAGCTCTCTGTAACCTAGAGGGCAACCAGTGGGTCCGTCTCCTCTATACCACCCACCTGGTAGTGTGGTGGTTGGGACTACCAGCTCTCTGTAACCTAGAGGACAACCAGTGGGTCTGTCTCCTCTATACCATGTTTCACACCTGGTAGTTTGGTGGATGGGACTACCAGCTCCCTGTAACCTAGATGGCAACCAGTGGGTCCGTCTCCTCTATACCACCCACCTGGTAGTGTGGTGGATGGGACTACCAGCTCTCTGTAACCTAGAGGGCAACCAGTGGGCCCGTCTCCTCTATACCACCCACCTGGTAGTGTGGTGGATGGGACTACCAGCTCTCTGTAACCTAGAGGACAACCAGTGGGTCCATCTCCTCTATACCACACACCTGGTAGTGTGGTGGATGGGACTACCAGCTCTCTGTAACCTAGAGGGCAACCAGTGGGTCCATCTCCTCTATACCACCCACCTGGTAGTGTGGTGGTTGGGACTACCAGCTCTCTGTAACCTAGAGGACAACCAGTGGGTCTGTCTCCTCTATACCATGTTTCACACCTGGTAGTTTGGTGGATGGGACTACCAGCTCCCTGTAACCTAGATGGCAACCAGTGGGTCCGTCT
>NC_088397.1:96768043-96890543 GCF_034236695.1 Oncorhynchus nerka | reverse complement strand
ATAAGTATCTGCCTGTAATTCTCAGCATTGAGGAGACCATTAGTTCTGACCAAATCCCCATCTCCATTTGCAGAAATGCAGCCCCAAACTTGCATGGAACCTCCCCCATGCTTCACTGTTGAACCTCCACCATGCTTCACTGTTGAACCTCCACCATGCTTCACTGTTGCCTGCAGACACTCATTCGTGTACCGCTCTCCAGCCCTTCGGCGAACAAACTGCCTTCTGCTACAGACAAACATTTCAAAATTTGAACTCCTCAGACCAGAGCACCTGCTGCCATTTTTCTGCACCCCCAGTTCCTGTGTTTTCATACATAGTTGAGTCCCTTGAGTCCCAAGCAAAAGAGCTTGGACAGCAAATTTAGGAAACCCCTGTCTGCCTTGATGTGTCTGCCTGGGAGAGACCTGTCTGCCTTGATGTGTCTGCCTGGGAGAGACCTGTCTGCCTTGATGTGTCTGCCTGGGAGAGACCCGTCTGCCTTGATGTGTCTGCCTGGGAGAGACCTGTCTGCCTTGATGTGTCTGCCTGGGAGAGACCTGTCTGCCTTGATGTGTCTGCCTGGGAGAGACATGTCTGCCTTGATGTGTCTGCCTGGGAGAGACCTGTCTGCCTTGATGTGTCTGCCTGGGAGAGACCTGTCTGCCTTAATGTGTCTGCCTGGGAGAGACCTGTCTGCCTTGATGTGTCTGCCTGGGAGAGACCTGTCTGCCTTGATGTGTCTGCCTGGGAGAGACCTGTCTGCCTTGATGTGTCTGCCTGGGAGAGACCTGTCTGCCGTGATGTGTCTGCCTGGGAGAGACCTGTCTGCCTTGATGTGTCTGCCTGGGAGAGACCTGTCTGCCTTAATGTCTGCCTGGGAGAGACCTGTCTGCCTTGATGTGTCTGCCTGGGAGAGACCTGTCTGCCTTGATGTGTCTGCCTGGGAGAGACCTTGCTGATGCAGTATAACTACCTTCTGTCTTGTTGCTGTACTCAGTCTTGACTTTTGACAGGAAACTGTCGTCAGCAACCTCACCTTGTTAGCTGAGTTCGGCTGTTCTTCACCCAGTTTTATTCCTGTTACACGGCTGTTTCTGTTGTTCCTCACCCAGTTTTATTCCTGCTACACAGCTGTTTGCTATTCCTGCTACACGGCTGTTTCTGTTGTTCCTCACCCAGTTTTATTCCTGCTACACGGCTGTTTCTGTTGTTCCTCACCCAGTTTTATTCCTGCTACACGGCTGTTTCTGTTGTTCCTCACCCAGTTTTATTCCTGCTACACGGCTGTTTCTGTTGTTCCTCACCCAGTTTTATTCCTGCTACACGGCTGTTTCTGTTGTTCCTCACCCAGTTTTATTCCTGCTACACGGCTGTTTCTGTTGTTCCTCACCCAGTTTTATTCCTGCTACACGGCTGTTTCTGTTGTTCCTCAACCAGTTTTATTCCTGTTACACGGCTGTTTCTGTTGTTCCTCACCCAGTTTTATTCCTGCTACACGGCTGTTTCTGTTGTTCCTCACCCAGTTTTATTCCTGTTACACGGCTGTTTCTGTTTTTCCTCAACCAGTTTTATTCCTGCTACACGGCTGTTTCTGTTGTTCCTCACCCAGTTTTATTCCTGCTACACGGCTGTTTCTGTTGTTCCTCACCCAGTTTTATTCCTGCTACACGGCTGTTTCTGTTGTTCCTCAACCAGTTTTATTCCTGTTACACGGCTGTTTCTGTTGTTCCTCACCCAGTTTTATTCCTGCTACACGGCTGTTTCTGTTGTTCCTCAACCAGTTTTATTCCTGCTACACGGCTGTTTCTGTTGTTCCTCACCCAGTTTTATTCCTGTTACACGGCTGTTTCTGTTGTTCCTCAACCAGTTTTATTCCTGCTACACAGCTGTTTCTGTTGTTCCTCACCCAGTTGTATTCCTGCTACACGGCTGTTTCTGTTGTTCCTCACCCAGTTTTATTCCTGCTACACGGCTGTTTCTGTTGTTCCTCACCCAGTTGTATTCCTGCTACACGGCTGTTTCTGTTGTTCCTCAACCAGTTTTATTCCTGCTACACGGCTGTTTCTGTTGTTCCTCAACCAGTTTTATTCCTGTTACACGGCTGTTTCTGTTGTTCCTCACCCAGTTTTATTCCTGCTACACGGCTGTTTCTGTTGTTCCTCACCCAGTTTTATTCCTGCTACACGGCTGTTTCTGTTGTTCCTCACCCAGTTTTATTCCTGCTACACGGCTGTTTCTGTTGTTCCTCACCCAGTTTTATTCCTGCTACACGGCTGTTTCTGTTGTTCCTCAACCAGTTTTATTCCTGCTACACGGCTGTTTCTGTTGTTCCTCAACCAGTTTTATTCCTGTTACACGGCTGTTTCTGTTGTTCCTCACCCAGTTGTATTCCTGCTACACGGCTGTTTCTGTTGTTCCTCACCCAGTTTTATTCCTGCTACACGGCTGTTTCTGTTGTTCCTCAACCAGTTTTATTCCTGTTACACGGCTGTTTCTGTTGTTCCTCAACCAGTTTTATTCCTGTTACACGGCTGTTTCTGTTGTTCCTCACCCAGTTGTATTCCTGTTACACAGCTGTTTCTGTTGTTCCTCAACCAGTTTTATTCCTGCTACACGGCTGTTTCTGTTGTTCCTCACCCAGTTGTATTCCTGTTACACGGCTGTTTCTGTTGTTCCTCACCCAGTTGTATTCCTGCTACACGGCTGTTTCTGTTGTTCCTCACCCAGTTGTATTCCTGCTACACGGCTGTTTCTGTTGTTCCTCACCCAGTTTTATTCCTGCTACACGGCTGTTTCTGTTGTTCCTCACCCAGTTTTATTCCTGCTACACGGCTGTTTCTGTTGTTCCTCACCCAGTTTTATTCCTGCTACACGGCTGTTTCTGTTGTTCCTCAACCGGTTTTATTCCTGTTACACGGCTGTTTCTGTTGTTCCTCAACCAGTTTTATTCCTGTTACACGGCTGTTTCTGTTGTTCCTCACCCAGTTGTATTCCTGTTACACGGCTGTTTCTGTTGTTCCTCAACCAGTTTTATTCCTGCTACACGGCTGTTTCTGTTGTTCCTCACCCAGTTGTATTCCTGCTACACGGCTGTTTCTGTTGTTCCTCACCCAGTTTTATTCCTGCTACACGGCTGTTTCTGTTGTTCCTCACCCAGTTTTATTCCTGCTACACGGCTGTTTCTGTTGTTCCTCAACCAGTTTTATTCCTGCTACACGGCTGTTTCTGTTGTTCCTCAACCAGTTTTATTCCTGCTACACGGCTGTTTCTGGTTTCTGTTAATGATTTGTGTCTCAACCTACATATTGAATAGATGATCTTTAGCACCTGTTTGGTGTAGTTGTTTAATCATACACCTTGACTATATGCCTGACTTTTTGCAAGTGTACCTAGAAGAATTGCTGCTGTTTTGAAGGCAAAGGGTGGTCACATCAACCTGTTCTCCTGTTCACTCACTTTAGCATTTAGTTCATTGATAAATATAATCTATTAACATGTCTATCTTTGAAAAAGCATTCTTACTTCACAGTATTTTTTCCACACACCTGCCTAAAACTTTGGCACAGTAAAATATTATTATATAATATAAAATAGCAAAAAGAAATTAAGAAAAACCCTTGAATGACCAGGTATGTCTAAACATTTGACTGATACCCTTTACAGTCCCATGTCCCCCAGTCCCCCAGTCCCCCAATTACACTATAAATGGATCCTGCCTAGCTGGCACATACTAATAGAATGACAAGAGAGGACAAAACCCCGCTGACCACACCCAATGTCTGTCTAGTTGAGTATCTTCTATAGGCTCTATTTCTATGTCTGGCATATAGGAATAGAATGACTAAGGATATGAAAAGACCAATGCCAATGTTGAGTTATTCCCCTTCTATAGATTATACTTCTATGGCCCGGGGGCTGCTCATTTAAAAGCAGTTGACAGAACTATTAAATTGTTATTTCATGACATGATGAAGACATTAATGGCATTACATACTCTGAGTGCACACACACACACACGCACGCACGCACGCAAACACGCACGCAAACCACACACACACGCACGCACACACACGCACGCACGCACGCAAACACGCACGCAAACACACACACACCACACACACACACACACGCACGCACGCACGCACGCACGCACGCAAACCACACACACACACACACACACACACACACACACACACAGACGATGTCATGACCACCGTTACGTACTGAGTGCTTCTCCTAATGCTGTGGAATCCTAATGGAGGTCCCCTGTTGACTCATGATTTATTCAACTCAATACGGTTACCCTACGTCACTAATGGCACCCTATTCCCTACATAGTGCACCTTATCAAACCCCTATGGGCCCTAGTGCACTATGTAGGGAATAGGGTGCAATTTGAGATGCACGATCAGGTTCACTTTGTCAAGGGCACTTACTGCATTACATTAGCACCTGAACAGGATGTAATGGAACCATTTTATCTAGATAGAGCCTCTCTGTCTTCTACAGTATCTATTATCTAGCAGAGAACATGTCTTGCCATTCCGGGACAGACAGACAGACAGACAGACAGACAGACAGACAGACAGACAGACAGACAGACAGATGGATAGCCTCTCTGTCTTCTACAGTATCTATTATCTAGCAGAGAACATGTCTTGCCATTCCGGGACAGACAGACAGACAGACAGACAGACAGACAGACAGACAGACAGACAGGCAGACAGACAGACAGACAGACAGACAGACAGATGGATAGCCTCTCTGTCTTCTACAGTATCTATTATCTAGCAGAGAACATGTCTTGCCATTCCGGGACAGACAGACAGACAGACAGACAGACAGACAGACAGACAGACAGATGGATAGCCTCTCTGTCTTCTACAGTATCTATTATCTAGCAGAGAACATGTCTTGCCATTCTGGGACAGACAGACAGACAGACAGACAGACAGACAGACAGATGGATAGCCTCTCTGTCTTCTACAGTATCTATTATCTAGCAGAGAACATGTCTTGCCATTCCGGGACAGACAGACAGACAGACAGACAGACAGACAGACAGACAGACAGACAGACAGACAGACAGACAGACAGACAGACAGATGGATAGCCTCTCTGTCTTCTACAGTATCTATTATCTAGCAGAGAACATGTCTTGCCATTCCGGGTGGGACAGACAGACAGATAGACAGACAGACAGATGGATAGGCTCTCTGTCCATGGCTTTTCACATCCACCCATTAGTTTGTGCTGTCTTCTCAACTCCTACGATTGTGCTGTCGTGCCAACTCCTATGATTGTGCTGTCTTGCCAACTCCTATGATTGTGCTGTCTTCTCAACTCCTACAATTGTGCTGTCTTGTCAACTCCTACGGTTGTGCTGTCTTGCCAACTCCTACAGTTGTGCTGTCTTGTCAACTCCTACAATTGTGCTGTCTTCTCAACTCCTACAATTGTGCTGTCTTGTCAACTCCTACAATTGTGCTGTCTTCTCATCTCCTACAATTGTGCTGTCTTGTCAACTCCTACAATTGTGCTGTCTTGTCAACTCCTACAATTGTGCTGTCTTGTCAACTCCTACAATTGTGCTGTCTTGCGAACTCCTACGGTTGTGCTGTCTTGTCAACTCCTACGGTTGTGCTGTCTTGTCATCTCCTACAATTGTGCTGTCTTGTCAACTCCTACAATTGTGCTGTCTTCTCAACTCCTACAATTGTGCTGTCTTGTCAACTCCTACAATTGTGCTGTCTTGTCAACTCCTACAATTGTGCTGTATTGTCAACTCCTACAATTGTGCTGTCTTGCCAACTCCTACAGTTGTGCTGTCTTGCGACAACTCCTACGGTTGTGCTGTCTTGCCAACTTCTACAGTTGTGCTGTCTTGCGACAACTCCTACGGTTGTGCTGTCTTGCCAACTCCTACAGTTGTGCTGTCTTGCCAACTCCTACAGATATCAGATCTTAATTTGACCCAGCGGTTTCCTGTTTGCTTATGGCCGTGTTCAGCTCGTTGAGTGCGGTGTTAGTTCCAGCATCTGTTTGCGGTGGTAAATAGACAGCTACGAATCTCTCTTGGTAAATAGTGTGGTCTACAGCTTGTCATGAGATACTCTACCTCATTCGAGCAAAACCTTGAGACTTCCTTACTGTTAGATTTTGTGCACCAGGTGAATCCAGGGGAATCCAGGTGAATCCAGGTGAATCCAGGGGAATCCAGGTGAATCCAGGGGAATCCAGGGGAATCCAGGGGAATCCAGGTGAATCCAGGTGAATCCAGGGGAATCCAGGTGAATCCAGGTGAATCCAGGGGAATCCAGGTGAACCCAGGTGAAAGTTATGATCCTTTATGGATGTCACTTGTTAAATCCACTTCAATTACTTCCTACTTCCTTCACCTCATTTTGTTGTGTATTAAATATTTAAGAAATGTAGATAGATTTTTTTTTGGGGGGGGGGGGTCACTGGCCTACACACAATACCCCATAATGTCGAAGTGTAATTATGGTAAAAATAAAAAATAAACGTTTTTAATAAAAATGAAAAGTTGAAATGTCAATAAGTATTCAACCCCTTTGTTATGGAAAACCTAAATAAGTCCAGGAGTAAAAATGTGCTTAACAAGTCACATAACAAGTTGCATGGACAATAATAGTGTTTAACATGATTTCTGAATGACTACCTCATCCCTGTACCCCAAACATACAATTATCTGTAAGGTCCCTCAGTCGAGCAGTGAATTTCAAACACAAAGACCAAGGAGGTTTTCCAATACCTCACAAAGAAAGGCACCTATTGGAAGATGTGTGAAAATAAAGTAAAAAGTAGACATTGAATATCCCTTTGAGCATGGTGAAGTTATTAATGACACTTTGGAAGGTGGATCAATACACCCAGTCACTACAAAGATACAGGCGTCCTCCCTAACTCAGTTGCCGGAGAGGAAGGAAACCGCTCAGGGATTTCACCATGAGTCCAATGAGTTTAAATGGCTGTGATGGGAGAAAACTGAGGATGGATCAACAACATTGTAGTTACTCCACAATTGTAAACTAAATGACAGAGTGAAAAAAAAAGCTTGTACAGAATGGAAATATTTCAAAACATGAATCAGGTTTGCAAAAAAGGCCAGTAAAAGTAATACTGAGTCACTGAGTAACCACTCTTCATATTTTCAAGTACAGTGGGGTTGCATCATGTAATGGGTGTGCTTGTAATCGTTAAGGACTGTGTGTGGTGTGTTGTCGTGCAGACCTAGTCAGGTGTCAAACTGCAGTCATCTTCCTTCATCCACCTTAGGGCTCTACCTGGGCTCTGCCTAGGCTCTACCTGGGCTCTGCCTGGGCTCTAACTGGGCTCTACCTGGGCTCTGCCTGGGCTCTGCCTGGGCTCTACCTGGGCTCTACCTGGGCTCTGCCTGGGCTCTACCTGGGCTCTAACTGGGCTCTACCTGGGCTCTACCTGGGCTCTACCTGGGCTCTGCCTGGGCTCTACCTGGGCTCTAACTGGGCTCTACCTGGGCTCTAACTGGGCTCTACCTGGGCTCTAACTGGGCTCTACCTGGGCTCTACCTGGGCTCTACCTGGGCTCTACCAGTGACAATGTGCATATAGCACAGATAGAAACTAAATGGAGCGTCACAAACACTCTCGTGTACCGACAAAACCACTGACCACCGACTTCCCCTGGCTGTGCTCTGTGCCAATTGAAAGACTTTTAAATTCCCCATTAGCCTTTAAGTCAATTCCAGAAATCCTCTGGTGAAACAGCCAGTAGATCTTTAATTAAACAACTGTAGAGACCCCAGAGGGCAGACACTGGGAGTTTAATTCTCCTTACCGAATAACTGCAGACTGTTCAGTTGATATGGTGCCTTACTTTGGACTTTTTTTTCTGGGGGGGTTTTTGTTGTTACTCTTTTACTTTATAACTCTACATTTCAGAACGACTTAGTTGTGTTTTCTTTACAAATAACTAGCGGTGTAGCTAGTCGTAGAAAATAAATGGAAAATCCCAGCTAGCTGTTTCTTACACTGTGAGCACAATGGAAAATCCTGCCGCCAACTGGAGTGGAAAGATACCCTGAGAATAAATTACTAGGTGATGCTAATGGTAGAGTGAGAGAACGGTTCAGAACGGCTAGCACAGCCATTAACCAACCTCACCTGATATTATCAACCAAAGCATGCAGACACCTGGGTTCATATAGAGGTTCAGACGGGCAAGGTTTGGAGTTTTTTCTTCTTCTGTTGGTTCCATTGTGGCTCAATGAAGCGTAGATGAAGGATTTGAAATACTTTTACATAGTATTTGAACAAGCCGAGCTGGGCATGGGACTGGGGGACAGGGGGACTGGGGGACAAGGGGACTGGGGGACAGGGGACATGGGACTGGGGGACAGGGGGACAAGGGGACATGGGACTGGGGGACAGGGGGACATGGGACTGGGGGCAGGGGACTGGGGGACTGGGGGACATGGGACTGGGGGCAGGGGGACTGGGGGACTGGGGGACATGGGACTGGGGGACATGGGACTGGGGGCAGGGGGACTGGGGGACAGGGGGACTGGGGGACTGGGGGACTGGGGGACAGGGGGCATGGGACTGGGGGACAGGGGGACTGGGGGACAGGGGGACATGGGACTGGGGGACATGGGACTGGGGGACAGGGGGACTGGGGGACTGGGGGACATGGGACTGGGGGCAGGGGGACTGGGGTACTGGGGGACAGGGGGACATGGGACTGGGGGCAGGGGGACTGGGGGACAAGGGGACTGGGGGACTGGGGGACATGGGACTGGGGGCAGGGGGACTGGGGGACTGGGGGACATGGGACTGGGGGACTGGGGGCAGGGGGTCTGGGGGCAGGGGACTGGGGGAAAGGGGGACTGGGGGACATGGGACTGGGGACAGGGGGACATGGGACTGGGGGACTGGGGGACATGGGACTGGGGGACAGGGGGCAGGGGGACAGGGGGACATGGGACTGGGGGGCAGGGGGACTGGAGGACTGGGGGACTGTGGGACAGGGGACATGGGACTGGGAGGCAGGGGGACTGGGGGACTGGGGGACATGGGACTGGGGGCAGGGGACTGGGGGCAGGGGGACTGGGGGACAGGGGGACTGGGGGCAGGGGGACTGGGGGACAGGGGGACTGGGGGGCAGGGGGACAGGGGGACTGGGGGACTGGGGGGCAGGGGGACACAGTCCCTAACTACCTACAGTCCCTACAGTCCCTACCTACCTACAGTCCCTACCTACCTACAGTCCCTACAGTCCCTATCTACCTACAGTCCCTACCTACCTACAGTCCCTAACTACCTACAGTCCCTACCTACCTACAGTCCCTACAGTCACTATCTACCTACAGTCACTATCTACCTACAGTCCCTACCTACCTACAGTCCCTACCTACCTACAGTCCCTACCTACCTACCTACAGTCCCTACCTACCTACAGTCCCTACCTACCTACAGTCCCTACCCTACCTACAGTCCCTACCTACCTACAGTCCCTACAGTCCCTACCTACCTACAGTCCCTACAGTCCCTACCTACCTACAGTCCCTAATCTACCTACAGTCCCTACCTACCTACAGTCCCTACCTACCTACAGTCCCTACAGTCCCTATCTACCTACAGTCCCTACCTACCTACAGTCCCTACCTACCTACAGTCCCTACCTACAGTCCCTACCTACCTACAGTCCCTACCTACCTACAGTCCCTACAGTCACTATCTACCTACAGTCCCTACCTACCTACAGCCCCTACAGTCTGTACAGCCCCTTCAGTCCCTACAGTCCCTACCTACAGTCTCTACAGTCCCTACAGTACCTACAGTACCTACAGTCCCTACCTACCTACAGTCCCTACAGTACCTACAGTCCCTACCTACCTACAGTCCCTACCTACCTACAGTCCCTACAGTCACTATCTACCTACAGTCCCTACCTACCTACAGTCCCTACAGTCCCTACCTACCTACAGTCCCTACAGTCACTATCTACCTACAGTCCCTACCTACCTACAGTCCCTACAGTCCCTACCTACCTACAGTCCCTAATGTCACTATCTACCTACAGTCCCTACAGTCACTATCTACCTACAGTCCCCACAGTCACTATCTACCTACAGTCACTATCTACCTACAGTCACTATCTACCTACAGTCCCTACAGTCACTATCTACCTACAGTCCCTACAGTCACTATCTACCTACAGTCCCTACAGTCACTATCTACCTACAGTCCCTACAGTCACTATCTACCTACAGTCACTATCTACCTACAGTCCCTATCTACCTACAGTCCCTACAGTCACTATATACCTACAGTCCCTACAGTCACTATCTACCTACAGTCCCTACAGTCACTATCTACCTACAGTCACTATCTACCTACAGTCCCTACAGTCACTATCTACCTACAGTCCCTACAGTCCCTACAGTCACTATCTACCTACAGTCCCTACAGTCCCTACAGTCACTATCTACCTACAGTCCCTACAGTCACTATCTACCTACAGTCCCTACAGTCCCTACAGTCACTATCTACCTACAGTCCCTACAGTCCCTACAGTCACTATCTACCTACAGTCCCTACAGTCCCTACAGTCACTATCTACCTACAGTCCCTACAGTCACTATCTACCTACAGTCCCTACAGTCACTATCTACCTACAGTCCCTACAGTCACTATCTACCTACAGTCCCTACAGTCACTACCTACCTACAGCCCCTACAGTCACTATCTACCTACAGTCACTACAGTCACTATCTACCTACAGTCACTATCTACCTACAGTCCCTATCTACCTACAGTCCCTACAGTCACTATCTACCTACAGTCCCTACAGTCACTATCTACCTACAGTCCCTACAGTCACTATCTACCTACAGTCACTATCTACCTACAGTCACTATCTACCTACAGTCCCTACAGTCACTATCTACCTACAGTCCCTACAGTCCCTACAGTCACTATCTACCTACAGTCCCTACAGTCCCTACAGTCACTATCTACCTACAGTCCCTACAGTCACTATCTACCTACAGTCCCTACAGTCACTATCTACCTACAGTCCCTACAGTCACTATCTACCTACAGTCCCTACAGTCACTATCTACCTACAGTCACTATCTACCTACAGTCCCTACAGTCACTATCTACCTACAGTCCCTACAGTCACTATCTACCTACAGTCCCTACAGTCCCTACAGTCACTATCTACCTACAGTCCCTACAGTCACTATCTACCTACAGTCCCTACAGTCCCTACAGTCCCTATCTACCTACAGTCCCTACAGTCCCTACAGTCACTATCTACCTACAGTCCCTACAGTCCCTACAGTCACTATCTACCTACAGTCCCTACAGTCACTATCTACCTACAGTCCCTACAGTCACTATCTACCTACAGTCCCTACAGTCACTATCTACCTACAGTCCCTACAGTCACTACCTACCTACAGCCCCTACAGTCACTATCTACCTACAGTCACTATCTACCTACAGTCACTATCTACCTACAGTCCCTACCTACCTACAGTCACTATCTACCTACAGTCCCTACAGTCACTATCTACCTACAGTCCCTACAGTCCCTACAGTCCCTACAGTCCCTACCTACCTACAGTCCCTACCTACCTACAGTCCCTACCTACCTACAGTCCCTACAGTCACTATCTACCTACAGTCCCTACAGTCCCTACAGTCCCTACCTACCTACAGTCCCTATCTACCTACAGTCCCTACAGTCACTATCTACCTACAGTCCCTACAGTCACTATCTACCTACAGTCACTATCTACCTACAGTCACTATCTACCTACAGTCCCTACAGTCACTATCTACCTACAGTCCCTACAGTCCCTACAGTCACTATCTACCTACAGTCCCTACAGTCCCTACAGTCACTATCTACCTACAGTCCCTACAGTCCCTACAGTCACTATCTACCTACAGTCCCTACAGTCCCTACAGTCACTATCTACCTACAGTCCCTACAGTCACTATCTACCTACAGTCCCTACAGTCCTATCTACCTACAGTCCCTACAGTCACTATCTACCTACAGTCCCTACAGTCACTACCTACCTACAGCCCCTACAGTCACTATCTACCTACAGTCACTATCTACCTACAGTCACTATCTACCTACAGTCCCTACCTACCTACAGTCCCTACCTACCTACAGCCCCTACAGTCCCTACAGTCCCTACCTACCTACAGTCCCTACAGTCCCTACCTACCTACAGCCCCTACAGTCCCTACCTACCTACAGTCACTACCTACCTACAGTCACGACCTACCTACAGTCCCTACAGTCACTACCTACCTACAGTCACTACCTACCTACAGTCCCTACAGTCCCTATCTACCTACAGTCCCTACAGTCCCTACCTACCTACAGCCCCTACAGTCCCTACCTACCTACAGCCCCTACAGTCCCTACCTACCTACAGTCCCTACCTACCTACAGTCCCTACAGTCACTATCTACCTACAGTCCCTACAGTCCCTACCTACCTACAGTCCCTACAGTCACTACCTGCCTACAGTCCCTACAGTCCCTACAGTCCCTACAGTCACTATCTACCTACAGTCCCTACAGTCCCTACAGTCACTATCTACCTACAGTCCCTACAGTCCCTACAGTCACTATCTACATACAGTCCCTACAGTCCCTACAGTCACTATCTACCTACAGTCCCTACAGTCCCTACAGTCCCTACCTACCTACAGTCCCTACAGTCCCTACAGTCCCTACCTACCTACAGTCCCTACCTACCTACCTACAGTCCCTACCTACCTACAGTCCCTACCTACCTACAGTCCCTACCTACCTACAGTCCCTACAGTCACTATCTACCTACAGTCCCTACAGTCCCTACAGTCCCTACCTACCTACAGTCCCTATCTACCTACAGTCCCTACAGTCACTATCTACCTACAGTCCCTACAGTCACTATCTACCTACAGTCACTATCTACCTACAGTCACTATCTACCTACAGTCCCTACAGTCACTATCTACCTACAGTCCCTACAGTCCCTACAGTCACTATCTACCTACAGTCCCTACAGTCCCTACAGTCACTATCTACCTACAGTCCCTACAGTCCCTACAGTCACTATCTACCTACAGTCCCTACAGTCCCTACAGTCACTATCTACCTACAGTCCCTACAGTCCCTACAGTCCCTACCTACCTACAGTCCCTACAGTCCCTACAGTCCCTACCTACCTACAGTCCCTACCTACCTACCTACAGTCCCTACCTACCTACAGTCCCTACCTACCTACAGTCCCTACCTACCTACAGTCCCTACCTACCTACAGTCCCTACAGTCACTATCTACCTACAGTCCCTACAGTCCCTACAGTCCCTACCTACCTACAGTCCCTATCTACCTACAGTCCCTACAGTCACTATCTACCTACAGTCCCTACAGTCACTATCTACCTACAGTCACTATCTACCTACAGTCACTATCTACCTACAGTCCCTACAGTCACTATCTACCTACAGTCCCTACAGTCCCTACAGTCACTATCTACCTACAGTCCCTACAGTCCCTACAGTCACTATCTACCTACAGTCCCTACAGTCCCTACAGTCACTATCTACCTACAGTCCCTACAGTCCCTACAGTCACTATCTACCTACAGTCCCTACAGTCACTATCTACCTACAGTCCCTACAGTCCTATCTACCTACAGTCCCTACAGTCACTATCTACCTACAGTCCCTACAGTCACTACCTACCTACAGCCCCTACAGTCACTATCTACCTACAGTCACTATCTACCTACAGTCACTATCTACCTACAGTCCCTACCTACCTACAGTCCCTACCTACCTACAGCCCCTACAGTCCCTACAGTCCCTACCTACCTACAGTCCCTACAGTCCCTACCTACCTACAGCCCCTACAGTCCCTACCTACCTACAGTCACTACCTACCTACAGTCACGACCTACCTACAGTCCCTACAGTCACTACCTACCTACAGTCACTACCTACCTACAGTCCCTACAGTCCCTATCTACCTACAGTCCCTACAGTCCCTACCTACCTACAGCCCCTACAGTCCCTACCTACCTACAGCCCCTACAGTCCCTACCTACCTACAGTCCCTACCTACCTACAGTCCCTACAGTCACTATCTACCTACAGTCCCTACAGTCCCTACCTACCTACAGTCCCTACAGTCACTACCTACCTACAGTCCCTACAGTCCCTACAGTCCCTACAGTCACTATCTACCTACAGTCCCTACAGTCCCTACAGTCACTATCTACCTACAGTCCCTACAGTCCCTACAGTCACTATCTACATACAGTCCCTACAGTCCCTACAGTCACTATCTACCTACAGTCCCTACAGTCCCTACAGTCCCTACCTACCTACAGTCCCTACAGTCCCTACAGTCCCTACCTACCTACAGTCCCTACCTACCTACCTACAGTCCCTACCTACCTACAGTCCCTACCTACCTACAGTCCCTACCTACCTACAGTCCCTACAGTCACTATCTACCTACAGTCCCTACAGTCCCTACAGTCCCTACCTACCTACAGTCCCTATCTACCTACAGTCCCTACAGTCACTATCTACCTACAGTCCCTACAGTCACTATCTACCTACAGTCACTATCTACCTACAGTCACTATCTACCTACAGTCCCTACAGTCACTATCTACCTACAGTCCCTACAGTCCCTACAGTCACTATCTACCTACAGTCCCTACAGTCCCTACAGTCACTATCTACCTACAGTCCCTACAGTCCCTACAGTCACTATCTACCTACAGTCCCTACAGTCCCTACAGTCACTATCTACCTACAGTCCCTACAGTCCCTACAGTCACTATCTACCTACAGTCCCTACAGTCCCTACAGTCACTATCTACCTACAGTCCATACAGTCACTATCTACCTACAGTCCCTACAGTCACTATCTACCTACAGTCCCTACAGTCACTATCTACCTACAGTCCCTACAGTCACTACCTACCTACAGCCCCTACAGTCACTATCTACCTACAGTCACTATCTACCTACAGTCCCTACCTACCTACAGTCACTATCTACCTACAGCCCCTACAGTCCCTACAGTCCCTACAGTCACTATCTACCTACAGTCCCTACAGTCCCTACAGTCACTATCTACCTACAGTCCCTACAGTCCCTACAGTCACTATCTACCTACAGTCCCTACAGTCCCTACAGTCACTATCTACCTACAGTCCCTACAGTCACTATCTACCTACAGTCCCTACAGTCCTATCTACCTACAGTCCCTACAGTCACTATCTACCTACAGTCCCTACAGTCACTACCTACCTACAGCCCCTACAGTCACTATCTACCTACAGTCACTATCTACCTACAGTCACTATCTACCTACAGTCCCTACCTACCTACAGTCCCTACCTACCTACAGCCCCTACAGTCCCTACAGTCCCTACCTACCTACAGTCCCTACAGTCCCTACCTACCTACAGCCCCTACAGTCCCTACCTACCTACAGTCACTACCTACCTACAGTCACTACCTACCTACAGTCCCTACAGTCCCTATCTACCTACAGTCCCTACAGTCCCTACCTACCTACAGCCCCTACAGTCCCTACCTACCTACAGTCACTACCTACCTACAGTCACTACCTGCCTACAGTCCCTACAGTCACTATCTACCTACAGTCCCTACAGTCCCTACCTACCTACAGCCCTACAGTCCCTACCTACCTACAGCCCCTACAGTCCCTACCTGCCTACAGTCCCTACCTGCCTACAGTCCCTACAGTCACTATCTGCCTACAGTCCCTACAGTCCCTACCTGCCTACAGTCCCTACAGTCCCTACCTACCTACAGTCCCTACAGTCACTGCCTGCCTACAGTCCCTACAGTCCCTACAGTCACTATCTACCTACAGTCCCTACAGTCCCTACAGTCACTATCTACCTACAGTCCCTACAGTCCCCACAGTCACTATCTACCTACAGTCCCTACAGTCCCTACAGTCACTATCTACCTACAGTCCCTACAGTCCCTACAGTCCCTACAGTCCCTACCTACCTACAGTCCCTACAGTCCCTACAGTCCCTACCTACCTACAGTCCCTACCTACCTACCTACCTACAGTCCCTACCTACCTACAGTCCCTACCTACCTACAGTCCCTACCTACCTACAGTCCCTACAGTCACTATCTACCTACAGTCCCTACAGTCCCTACCTACCTACAGTCCCTACCTACCTACCTACAGTCCCTACAGTCACTATCTACCTACAGTCCCTACAGTCCCTACCTACCTACCTACCTACAGTCACTACCTACCTACAGTCACTACCTACCTACAGTCACTACCTACCTACAGTCCCTACAGTCCCTATCTACCTACAGTCCCTACAGTCCCTACCTACCTACAGCCCCTACAGTCCCTACCTACCTACAGTCACTACCTACCTACAGTCACTACCTACCTACAGTCACTATCTACCTACAGTCCCTACAGTCCCTACCTACCTACAGCCCCTACAGTCCCTACCTACCTACAACCCCTACAGTCCCTACCTACCTACAGTCCCTACCTACCTACAGTCCCTACCTACCTACAGTCCCTACAGTCACTATCTACCTACAGTCCCTACAGTCCCTACCTACCTACAGTCCCTACAGTCCCTACCTACCTACAGTCCCTACAGTCACTACCTACCTACGGTCCCTACAGTCCCTACAGTCCCTACAGTCACTATCTACCTACAGTCCCTACAGTCCCTACAGTCACTATCTACCTACAGTCCCTACAGTCCCTACAGTCACTATCTACCTACAGTCCCTACAGTCCCTACAGTCACTATCTACCTACAGTCCCTACAGTCCCTACAGTCCCTATCTACCTACAGTCCCTACAGTCCCTACAGTCACTATCTGCCTACAGTCCCTACAGTCACTATCTACCTACAGTCCCTACAGTCACTATCTACCTACAGTCCCTACAGTCACTATCTACCTACAGTCCCTACAGTCACTACCTACCTACAGCCCCTACAGTCACTATCTACCTACAGTCACTATCTACCTACAGTCACTATCTACCTACAGTCCCTACCTACCTACAGTCACTATCTACCTACAGCCCCTACAGTCCCTACAGTCCCTACAGTCACTATCTACCTACAGTCCCTACAGTCCCTACAGTCACTATCTACCTACAGTCCCTACAGTCCCTACAGTCACTATCTACCTACAGTCCCTACAGTCACTATCTACCTACAGTCCCTACAGTCCTATCTACCTACAGTCCCTACAGTCACTATCTACCTACAGTCCCTACAGTCACTACCTACCTACAGCCCCTACAGTCACTATCTACCTACAGTCACTATCTACCTACAGTCCCTACCTACCTACAGTGCCTACCTACCTACAGCCCCTACAGTCCCTACAGTCCCTACCTACCTACAGTCCCTACAGTCCCTACCTACCTACAGCCCCTACAGTCCCTACCTACCTACAGTCACTACCTACCTACAGTCACTACCTACCTACAGTCCCTACAGTCACTATCTACCTACAGCCCCTACAGTCCATACCTACCTACAGTCACTACCTACCTACAGTCACTACCTACCTACAGTCACTACCTACCTACAGTCCCTACAGTCCCTATCTACCTACAGTCCCTACAGTCCCTACCTACCTACAGCCCCTACAGTCCCTACAGTCACTATCTACCTACAGCCCCTACAGTCCATACCTACCTACAGTCACTACCTACCTACAGTCAGTACCTACCTACAGTCACTACCTACCTACAGTCCCTACAGTCCCTATCTACCTACAGTCCCTACAGTCCCTACCTACCTACAGCCCCTACAGTCCCTACAGTCCCTACAGTCCCTACCTACCTACAGTCCCTACAGTCACTACCTACCTACAGTCCCTACAGTCCCTACAGTCCCTACAGTCACGATCTACCTACAGTCCCTACAGTCCCTACAGTCACTATCTACCTACAGTCCCTACAGTCCCTACAGTCACTATCTACCTACAGTCCCTACAGTCCCTACAGTCACTATCTACCTACAGTCCCTACAGTCCCTACAGTCCCTACAGTCCCTACCTACCTACAGTCCCTACAGTCCCTACAGTCCCTACCTACCTACAGTCCCTACCTACCTACCTACAGTCCCTACCTACCTACAGTCCCTACCTACCTACAGTCCCTACCTACCTACAGTCCCTACAGTCCTATCTACCTACAGTCCCTACAGTCACTATCTACCTACAGTCCCTACAGTCACTACCTACCTACAGCCCCTACAGTCACTATCTACCTACAGTCACTATCTACCTACAGTCACTATCTACCTACAGTCCCTACCTACCTACAGTCCCTACCTACCTACAGCCCCTACAGTCCCTACAGTCCCTACCTACCTACAGTCCCTACAGTCCCTACCTACCTACAGCCCCTACAGTCCCTACCTACCTACAGTCACTACCTACCTACAGTCACTACCTACCTACAGTCCCTACAGTCACTATCTACCTACAGCCCCTACAGTCCCTACCTACCTACAGTCACTACCTACCTACAGTCACTACCTACCTACAGTCCCTACAGTCACTACCTACCTACAGTCCCTACAGTCCCTATCTACCTACAGTCCCTACAGTCCCTACCTACCTACAGCCCCTACAGTCCCTACCTACCTACAGTCACTACCTACCTACAGTCACTACCTACCTACAGTCCCTACAGTCACTATCTACCTACAGTCCCTACAGTCCCTACCTACCTACAGCCCCTACAGTCCCTACCTACCTACAACCCCTACAGTCCCTACCTGCCTACAGTCCCTGCCTACCTACAGTCCTACCTGCCTACAGTCCCTACAGTCACTATCTGCCTACAGTCCCTACAGTCCCTACCTACCTACAGTCCCTACAGTCCCTACCTACCTACAGTCCCTACAGTCACTACCTACCTACAGTCCCTACAGTCCCTACAGTCCCTACAGTCACTATCTACCTACAGTCCCTACAGTCCCTACAGTCACTATCTACCTACAGTCCCTACAGTCCCTACAGTCACTATCTACCTACAGTCCCTACAGTCCCTACAGTCACTATCTACCTACAGTCCCTACAGTCCCTACAGTCCCTACAGTCCCTATCTACCTACAGTCCCTACAGTCCCTACAGTCACTATCTGCCTACAGTCCCTACAGTCACTATCTACCTACAGTCCCTACAGTCACTATCTACCTACAGTCCCTACAGTCACTACCTACCTACAGCCCCTACAGTCACTATCTACCTACAGTCACTATCTACCTACAGTCACTATCTACCTACAGTCCCTACCTACCTACAGTCACTATCTACCTACAGCCCCTACAGTCCCTACAGTCCCTACAGTCACTATCTACCTACAGTCCCTACAGTCCCTACAGTCACTATCTACCTACAGTCCCTACAGTCCCTACAGTCACTATCTACCTACAGTCCCTACAGTCCCTACAGTCACTATCTACCTACAGTCCCTACAGTCACTATCTACCTACAGTCCCTACAGTCCTATCTACCTACAGTCCCTACAGTCACTATCTACCTACAGTCCCTACAGTCACTACCTACCTACAGCCCCTACAGTCACTATCTACCTACAGTCACTATCTACCTACAGTCACTATCTACCTACAGTCCCTACCTACCTACAGTCCCTACCTACCTACAGCCCCTACAGTCCCTACAGTCCCTACCTACCTACAGTCCCTACAGTCCCTACCTACCTACAGCCCCTACAGTCCCTACCTACCTACAGTCACTACCTACCTACAGTCACTACCTACCTACAGTCCCTACAGTCACTATCTACCTACAGTCCCTACAGTCCCTACCTACCTACAGCCCCTACAGTCCATACCTACCTACAGTCATTACCTACCTACAGTCACTACCTACCTACAGTCACTACCTACCTACAGTCCCTACAGTCCCTATCTACCTACAGTCCCTACAGTCCCTACCTACCTACAGCCCCTACAGTCCCTACCTACCTACAGTCACTACCTACCTACAGTCACTACCTACCTACAGTCCCTACAGTCACTATCTACCTACAGTCCCTACAGTCCCTACCTACCTACAGCCCCTACAGTCCCTACCTACCTACAGCCCCTACAGTCCCTACCTACCTACAGTCCCTACCTACCTACAGTCCCTACAGTCACTATCTACCTACAGTCCCTACAGTCCCTACCTACCTACAGTCCCTACAGTCCCTACCTACCTACAGTCCCTACAGTCACTACCTACCTACAGTCCCTACAGTCCCTACAGTCCCTACAGTCACTATCTACCTACAGTCCCTACAGTCCCTACAGTCCCTACCTACCTACAGTCCCTACAGTCCCTACAGTCCCTACCTACCTACAGTCCCTACCTACCTACAGTCCCTACCTACCTACAGTCCCTACCTACCTACAGTCCCTACAGTCACTATCTACCTACAGTCCCTACAGTCCCTACAGTCCCTACCTACCTACAGTCCCTACCTACCTAACTACAGTCCCTACAGTCACTATCTACCTACAGTCTGTACAGTCCCTACAGTCCCTACCTACCTACAGTCCCTACCTACCTACCTACAGTCCCTACAGTCACTATCTACCTACAGTCCCTACAGTCACTACCTACAGTCACTACCTACCTACAGTCCCTACAGTCTCTACCTACCTACAGTCCCTACAGTCACTACCTACCTACAGTCCCTACAGTCACTACCTACCTACAGTCCCTACAGTCACTATCTACCTACAGTCCCTACAGTCCCTACAGTCACTATCTACCTACAGTCCCTACAGTCCCTACAGTCACTATCTACCTACAGTCCCTACAGTCACTATCTACCTACAGTCCCTACCTACCTACCTACAGTCCCTACCTACCTACAGTCCCTACCTACCTACAGTCCCTACCTACAGTCCCTACAGTCACTATCTACCTACAGTCCCTACAGTCCCTACAGTCCCTACCTACCTACAGTCCCTATCTACCTACAGTCCCTACAGTCACTATCTACCTACAGTCCCTACAGTCACTATCTACCTACAGTCACTATCTACCTACAGTCACTATCTACCTACAGTCCCTACAGTCACTATCTACCTACAGTCCCTACAGTCCCTACAGTCACTATCTACCTACAGTCCCTACAGTCCCTACAGTCACTATCTACCTACAGTCCCTACAGTCCCTACAGTCACTATCTACCTACAGTCCCTACAGTCACTATCTACCTACAGTCCCTACAGTCCCTACAGTCACTATCTACCTACAGTCCCTACAGTCCCTACAGTCACTATCTACCTACAGTCCCTACAGTCACTATCTACCTACAGTCCCTACAGTCCCTACAGTCACTATCTACCTACAGTCCCTACAGTCCCTACAGTCACTATCTACCTACAGTCCCTACAGTCACTATCTACCTACAGTCCCTACAGTCACTATCTACCTACAGTCCCTACAGTCACTACCTACCTACAGCCCCTACAGTCACTATCTACCTACAGTCACTATCTACCTACAGTCACTATCTACCTACAGTCCCTACCTACCTACAGTCACTATCTACCTACAGCCCCTACAGTCCCTACAGTCCCTACAGTCACTATCTACCTACAGTCCCTACAGTCCCTACAGTCACTATCTACCTACAGTCCCTACAGTCCCTACAGTCACTATCTACCTACAGTCCCTACAGTCCCTACAGTCACTATCTACCTACAGTCCCTACAGTCCCTACAGTCACTATCTACCTACAGTCCCTACAGTCCCTACAGTCACTATCTACCTACAGTCCCTACAGTCCCTACAGTCACTATCTACCTACAGTCCCTACAGTCCCTACAGTCACTATCTACCTACAGTCCCTACAGTCCCTACAGTCCCTACAGTCCCTATCTACCTACAGTCCCTACAGTCCCTACAGTCACTATCTGCCTACAGTCCCTACAGTCACTATCTACCTACAGTCCCTACAGTCACTATCTACCTACAGTCCCTACAGTCACTACCTACCTACAGCCCCTACAGTCACTATCTACCTACAGTCACTATCTACCTACAGTCACTATCTACCTACAGTCCCTACCTACCTACAGTCACTATCTACCTACAGCCCCTACAGTCCCTACAGTCCCTACAGTCACTATCTACCTACAGTCCCTACAGTCCCTACAGTCACTATCTACCACAGTCCCTACAGTCCCTACAGTCACTATCTGCCTACAGTCCCTACAGTCCCTACAGTCATTATCTACCTACAGTCCCTACAGTCACTATCTACCTACAGTCCCTACAGTCCCATCTGCCTACAGTCCCTACAGTCACTATCTACCTACAGTCCCTACAGTCACTACCTACCTACAGCCCCTACAGTCACTATCTACCTACAGTCACTATCTACCTACAGTCACTATCTACCTACAGTCCCTACCTACCTACAGTCCCTACCTACCTACAGCCCCTACAGTCCCTACAGTCCCTGCCTGCCTACAGTCCCTACAGTCCCTACCTACCTACAGCCCCTACAGTCCCTACCTACCTACAGTCACTACCTACCTACAGTCACTACCTACCTACAGTCCCTACAGTCACTATCTACCTACAGTCCCTACAGTCCCTACCTACCTACAGCCCCTACAGTCCATACCTACCTACAGTCATTACCTACCTACAGTCACTACCTACCTACAGTCACTACCTACCTACAGTCCCTACAGTCCCTATCTACCTACAGTCCCTACAGTCCCTACCTACCTACAGCCCCTACAGTCCCTACCTACCTACAGTCACTACCTACCTACAGTCACTACCTACCTACAGTCCCTACAGTCACTATCTACCTACAGTCCCTACAGTCCCTACCTACCTACAGCCCCTACAGTCCCTACCTACCTACAGCCCCTACAGTCCCTACCTACCTACAGTCCCTACCTACCTACAGTCCCTACAGTCACTATCTACCTACAGTCCCTACAGTCCCTACCTACCTACAGTCCCTACAGTCCCTACCTACCTACAGTCCCTACAGTCACTACCTACCTACAGTCCCTACAGTCCCTACAGTCCCTACAGTCACTATCTACCTACAGTCCCTACAGTCACTACCTACCTACAGTCCCTACAGTCCCTACAGTCCCTACAGTCCCTACCTACCTACAGTCCCTACCTACCTACAGTCCCTACCTACCTACAGTCCCTACCTACCTACAGTCCCTACCTACCTACAGTCCCTACAGTCACTATCTACCTACAGTCCCTACAGTCCCTACAGTCCCTACCTACCTACAGTCCCTACCTACCTAACTACAGTCCCTACAGTCACTATCTACCTACAGTCTGTACAGTCCCTACAGTCCCTACCTACCTACAGTCCCTACCTACCTACCTACAGTCCCTACAGTCACTATCTACCTACAGTCCCTACAGTCCCTACAGTCCCTACCTACCTACAGTCCCTACCTACCTACATTCCCTACCTACCTACAGTCCCTACAGACACTATCTACCTACAGTCCCTACAGTCCCTACAGTCCCTACCTACCTACAGTCCCTACCTACCTACCTACAGTCCCTACAGTCCCTACCTACCTACAGTCCCTACCTACCTACCTACAGTCCCTACAGTCACTATCTACCTACAGTCCCTACAGTCACTATCTACCTACAGTCCCTACAGTCCCTACCTACCTACAGCCCCTACAGTCCCTACCTACCTACAGTCCCTACCTACCTACAGTCCCTACAGTCACTATCTACCTACAGTCCCTACAGTCCCTACCTACCTACAGTCCCTACCTACCTACAGTCCCTACCTACCTACAGTCCCTACAGTCACTACCTACCTACAGTCCCTACAGTCCCTACCTGCCTACAGTCCCTACAGTCACTATCTACCTACAGTCCCTACAGTCTACCTACAGTCCCTACAGTCACTACCTGCCTACAGTCCCTACAGTCCCTACCTCCCTACAGTCACTACCTGCCTACAGTCCCTGCCTACAGTCCCTACAGTCACTGCCTGCCTACAGTCCCTACAGTCCCTACCTACCTACAGTCCCTACCTACCTACAGTCCCTACAGTCACTACCTACCTACAGTCCCTACAGTCCCTACCTACCTACAGTCCCTACAGTCACTACCTACAGTTCCTACCTACCTACAGTCCCTACCTACCTACAGTCCCTACAGTCACTACCTACAGTCACTACCTACCTACAGTCCCTACAGTCACTACCACCTACCTACAGTCCCTACAGTCACTGCCTACCTACAGTCCCTACAGTCACTACCTACCTACAGTCCCTACAGTCACTATCTACCTACAGTCCCTACAGTCCCTACAGTCACTATCTACCTACAGTCCCTACAGTCCCTACAGTCACTATCTACCTACAGTCCCTACAGTCACTATCTACCTACAGTCCCCTGCCTACCTACCTACAGTCCCTACCTGCCTACAGTCCCTACCTACCTACAGTCCCTACCTGCCTACAGTCCCTACCTACAGTCCCTACAGTCACTATCTACCTACAGTCCCTACAGTCCCTACAGTCCCTACCTACCTACAGTCCCTGCATCTACCTACAGTCCCTACAGTCACTATCTACCTACAGTCCCTACAGTCACTATCTAGTCCCTACAGTCACTATCTACCTACAGTCACTATCTGCCAGCCCCTACAGTCCATACCTGCCTACAGTCATTACCTACCTACAGTCACTACCTACCTACAGTCACTGCCTACCTACAGTCCCTACAGTCCCTATCTACCTACAGTCCCTACAGTCCCTACCTACCTACAGCCCCTACAGTCCCTACCTGCCTACAGTCACTACCTACCTACAGTCACTACCTACCTACAGTCCCTACAGTCACTATCTGCCTACAGTCCCTACAGTCCCTACCTACCTACAGCCCCTACAGTCCCTACCTGCCTACAGCCCCTACAGTCCCTACAGCCCCTACAGTCCTACCACCTACAGTCCCTACCTACCTACAGTCCCTACAGTCACTATCTACCACAGTCCCTACAGTCCCTGCCTACCTACAGTCCCTACAGTCCCTACCTACCTACAGTCCCTACAGTCACTGCCTACCTACAGTCCCTACAGTCCCTACAGTCCCTACAGTCACTATCTGCCTACAGTCCCTACAGTCCCTACAGTCCCTACCTGCCTACAGTCCCTACAGTCCCTACAGTCCCTACCTACCTACAGTCCCTACCTACCTACAGTCCCTACCTACCTACAGTCCCTACCACCTACAGTCCCTACAGTCACTATCTACCTACAGTCCCTACAGTCCCTACAGTCCCTACCTACCACAGTCCCTACCTACCTAACTACAGTCCCTACAGTCACTATCTACCTACAGTCTGTACAGTCCCTACAGTCCCTACCTACCTACAGTCCCTACCTACCTACCTACAGTCCCTACAGTCACTATCTACCTACAGTCCCTACAGTCACTACCTACAGTCACTACCTACCTACAGTCCCTACAGTCTCTACCTACCTACAGTCCCTACAGTCACTACCTACAGTCCCCTACAGTCACTACCTACCTACAGTCCCTACAGTCACTATCTACCACAGTCCCTACAGTCCCTACAGTCACTATCTACCTACAGTCCCTACAGTCCCTACAGTCACTATCTACCTACAGTCCCTACAGTCACTATCTACCTACAGTCCCTACCTACCTACCTACAGTCCCTACCTACCTACAGTCCCTACCTACCTACAGTCCCTACCTACAGTCCCTACAGTCACTATCTACCACAGTCCCTACAGTCCCCCTACAGTCCCTACCTCCCTACAGTCCCTATCTACCTACTCACAGTCCCTACAGTCACTATCTACCTACAGTCCCTACAGTCACTATCTACCTACAGTCACTATCTACCTACAGTCACTATCTACCTACAGTCCCTACAGTCACTATCTACCTACAGTCCCTACAGTCCCTACAGTCACTATCTACCTACAGTCCCTACAGTCCCTACAGTCACTATCTACCTACAGTCCCTACAGTCCCTACAGTCACTATCTACCTACAGTCCCTACAGTCACTATCTACCTACAGTCCCTACAGTCCCTACAGTCACTATCTACCTACAGTCCCTACAGTCCCTACAGTCACTATCTACCTACAGTCCCTACAGTCACTATCTACCTACAGTCCCTACAGTCCCTACAGTCACTATCTACCTACAGTCCCTACAGTCCCTACAGTCACTATCTACCTACAGTCCCTACAGTCACTATCTACCTACAGTCCCTACAGTCACTATCTACCTACAGTCCCTACAGTCACTACCTACCTACAGCCCCTACAGTCACTATCTACCTACAGTCACTATCTACCTACAGTCACTATCTACCTACAGTCCCTACCTACCTACAGTCACTATCTACCTACAGCCCCTACAGTCCCTACAGTCCCTACAGTCACTATCTACCTACAGTCCCTACAGTCCCTACAGTCACTATCTACCTACAGTCCCTACAGTCCCTACAGTCACTATCTACCTACAGTCCCTACAGTCCCTACAGTCACTATCTCACACCTACAGTCCCTACAGTCCCTACAGTCACTATCTACCTACAGTCCCTACAGTCCCTACAGTCACTATCTACCTACAGTCCCTACAGTCCCTACAGTCACTATCTACCTACAGTCCCTACAGTCCCTACAGTCCCTACAGTCCTATCTACCTACAGTCCCTACAGTCCCTACAGTCACTATCTGCCTACAGTCCCTACAGTCACTATCTACCTACAGTCC
This sequence comes from Oncorhynchus nerka, assembly GCF_034236695.1. Lineage (NCBI taxonomy): Eukaryota > Metazoa > Chordata > Actinopteri > Salmoniformes > Salmonidae > Oncorhynchus > Oncorhynchus nerka. The sequence continues at coordinate 96,863,689 of NC_088397.1, read as the reverse complement.
CTACAGTCACTATCTACCTACAGTCCCTACAGTCACTACCTACCCACAGCCCCTACAGTCACTATCTACCTACAGTCACTATCTACCTACAGTCACTATCTACCTACAGTCCCTACCTACCTACAGTCACTATCTACCACAGCCCCACAGTCCCTACAGTCCCTACAGTCACTATCTACCTACAGTCCCTACAGTCCCTACAGTCACTATCTGCCTACAGTCCCTACAGTCCCTACAGTCACTATCTACCCAACAGTCCCTAAGTCAGTCCCTACAGTCATTATCTACCTACAGTCCCTACAGTCACTATCTACCTACAGTCCCTACAGTCCTATCTACCTACAGTCCCTACAGTCACTATCTACCTACAGTCCCTACAGTCACTACCTACCTACAGCCCCTACAGTCCTACTATCTACCTACAGTCACTATCTACCTACAGTCACTATCTACCTACAGTCCCTACCTCTACCTACAGTCTACCTACCTACCTACAGCCCCTACAGTCCCTACAGTCCCTACCTGCCTACAGTCCCTACAGTCCCTACCTACCTACAGCCCCTACAGTCCCTACCTACCTACAGTCACTACCTACCTACAGTCACTACCTACCTACAGTCCCTACAGTCACTATCACCTACAGTCCCTACAGTCCCTACCTGCCTACAGCCCCTACAGTCCATGCCTACCTACAGTCATACAGTCCTACCTACAGTCACTACCTGCCTACAGTCACTACCACCACAGTCCCTACAGTCCCTATCTACCTACAGTCCCTACAGTCCCTACCTACCTACAGCCCCTACAGTCCCTACCTACCTACAGTCACTACCTGCCTACAGTCACTACCTGCCTACAGTCCCTACAGTCACTATCTACCTACAGTCCCTACAGTCCCTACCTACCTACAGCCCCTACAGTCCCTACCTACCTACAGCCCCTACAGTCCCTACCTACCTACAGTCCCTACCTACCTACAGTCCCTACAGTCACTATCTACCTACAGTCCCTACAGTCCCTACCAGTACCTACAGTCCCTACAGTCCCTACCTGCCTACAGTCCCTACAGTCACTACCTACCTACAGTCCCTACAGTCCCTACAGTCCCTACAGTCACTATCTACCTACAGTCCCTACAGTCACTAGTCCCTACAGTCCTACAGTCCCTACAGTCCCTACAGTCCCTACAGTCACCTACAGTCCCTACCCCTACAGTCCCTACCTACCTACAGTCCCTACCACCTACAGTCCCTACCTCACAGTCCCTACAGTCACTATCTACCTACAGTCCCTACAGTCCCTACAGTCCCTACCTACCTACAGTCCCTACCTACCTAACTACAGTCCCTACAGTCACTATCTACCTACAGTCTGTACCAGTCCCTACAGTCCCTACCTACCTACAGTCCCTGCCTACCTACCTACAGTCCCTACAGTCACTATCTACCCACAGTCCCTACAGTCCCTACAGTCCCTACCACCTACAGTCCCCCTAGTCCCTCACATTCCCTGCCTGCCTACAGTCCCTACAGACACTATCTGCCACAGTCCCTACAGTCCCTACAGTCCCTATCACCTACAGTCCCTACCTACCTGCCTACAGTCCCTACAGTCCCACCTACCTACAGTCCCTACCTGCCTACCCTACAGTCCCTACAGTCACTATCTACCTACAGTCCCTACAGTCACATCCCATCTGCCACAGTCCCACAGTCCCTGCCTACCCACAGCCCCTACAGTCCCTGCCTGCCTACAGTCCTGCCTGCCTACAGTCCCTACAGTCACTATCTACCTACAGTCCCTACAGTCCCTACCTGCCACAGTCCCTACCTACCTACAGTCCCTGCCTCCCACCTACAGTCCCTACCAGTCACTACTACCTACAGTCCCTACAGTCCCTACCTGCCTACAGTCCCTACAGTCACTATCTACCTACAGTCCCTACAGTCCTGCCTGCCTACAGTCCCACAGTCACTACCTACCTACAGTCCCTACAGTCCCTACCTGCCTACAGTCACTACCTACCTACAGTCCCCCCTACAGTCCTACAGTCACTGCCTCACCCACAGTCCCTACAGTCCCTACCTACCTACAGTCCCTACCTACCTACAGTCCCTACAGTCACTACCTACCTACAGTCCCTACAGTCCCTACCTACCTACAGTCCCTACAGTCACTACCTACAGTTCCTACCTACCTACAGTCCCTACCTACCTACAGTCCCTACAGTCACTACCTACAGTCACTACCTACCTACAGTCCCTACAGTCACTACCTACCTACAGTCCCTACAGTCACTACCTACCTACAGTCCCTACAGTCACTACCTACCTACAGTCCCTACAGTCACTATCTACCTACAGTCCCTACAGTCCCTACAGTCACTATCTACCTACAGTCCCTACAGTCCCTACAGTCACTATCTACCTACAGTCCCTACAGTCACTATCTACCTACAGTCCCTACCTACCTACCTACAGTCCCTACCTACCTACAGTCCCTACCTACCTACAGTCCCTACCTACCTACAGTCCCTACCTACAGTCCCTACAGTCACTATCTACCTACAGTCCCTACAGTCCCTACAGTCCCTACCTACCTACAGTCCCTATCTACCTACAGTCCCTACAGTCACTATCTACCTACAGTCCCTACAGTCACTATCTACCTACAGTCACTATCTACCTACAGTCACTATCTACCTACAGTCCCTACAGTCACTATCTACCTACAGTCCCTACAGTCCCTACAGTCACTATCTACCTACAGTCCCTACAGTCACTATCTACCTACAGTCCCTACAGTCCCTACAGTCACTATCTACCTACAGTCCCTACAGTCACTATCTACCTACAGTCCCTACAGTCCCTACAGTCACTATCTACCTACAGTCCCTACAGTCCCTACAGTCACTATCTACCTACAGTCCCTACAGTCCCTACAGTCACTATCTACCTACAGTCCCTACAGTCCCTACAGTCACTATCTACCTACAGTCCCTACAGTCACTATCTACCTACAGTCCCTACAGTCACTATCTACCTACAGTCCCTACAGTCACTACCTACCTACAGCCCCTACAGTCACTATCTACCTACAGTCACTATCTACCTACAGTCACTATCTACCTACAGTCCCTACCTACCTACAGTCACTATCTACCTACAGCCCCTACAGTCCCTACAGTCCCTACAGTCACTATCTACCTACAGTCCCTACAGTCCCTACAGTCACTATCTACCTACAGTCCCTACAGTCCCTACAGTCACTATCTACCTACAGTCCCTACAGTCCCTACAGTCACTATCTACCTACAGTCCCTACAGTCCCTACAGTCCCTACAGTCCCTACCTACCTACAGTCCCTACAGTCCCTACAGTCCCTACCTACCTACAGTCCCTACCTACCTACCTACCTACAGTCCCTACCTACCTACACTCCCTACCTACCTACAGTCCCTACAGTCACTATCTACCTACAGTCCCTACAGTCCCTACCTACCTACAGTCCCTACCTACCTACCTACAGTCCCTACAGTCACTATCTACCTACAGTCCCTACAGTCCCTACCTACCTACAGTCCCTACAGTCACTACCTACCTACAGTCCCTACAGTCCCTACCTACCTACAGTCACTACCTACCTACAGTCCCTACCTACCTACAGTCCCTACAGTCACTACCTACCTACAGTCCCTACAGTCCCTACCTACCTACAGTCCCTACCTACCTACAGTCCCTACAGTCACTACCTACCTACAGTCCCTACAGTCCCTACCTACCTACAGTCCCTACAGTCACTACCACAGTTCCTACCTACCTACAGTCTACCTACAGTCCCTACAGTCACTACCTACAGTCACTACCTACCTACAGTCCCTACAGTCACTACCTACCTACAGTCCCTACAGTCACTACCTACCTACAGTCCCTACAGTCACTACCTACCTACAGTCCCTACAGTCACTATCTACCTACAGTCCCTACAGTCACTATCTACCTACAGTCCCTACAGTCCCTACATTCACTATCTACCTACAGTCACTATCTACCTACAGTCCCTACAGTCCTATCTACCTACAGTCCCTACAGTCACTATCTACCTACAGTCCCTACAGTCACTACCTACCTACAGCCCCTACAGTCACTATCTACCTACAGTCCCTACCTACCTACAGTCCCTACCTACCTACAGCCCCTACAGTCCCTACAGTCCCTACCTACCTACAGTCCCTACAGTCCCTACCTACCTACAGCCCCTACAGTCCCTACCTACCTACAGTCACTACCTACCTACAGTCACTACCTACCTACAGTCCCTACAGTCACTATCTACCTACAGCCCCTACAGTCCCTACCTACCTACAGTCACTACCTACCTACAGTCACTACCTACCTACAGTCCCTATCTACCTACAGTCCCTACAGTCCCTACCTACCTACAGCCCCTACAGTCCCTACCTACCTACAGTCACTACCTACCTACAGTCACTACCTACCTACAGTCCCTACAGTCACTATCTACCTACAGTCCCTACAGTCCCTACCTACCTACAGCCCCTACAGTCCCTACCTACCTACAGCCCCTACAGTCCCTACCTACCTACAGTCCCTACCTACCTACAGTCCCTACCTACCTACAGTCCCTACAGTCACTATCTACCTACAGTCCCTACAGTCCCTACCTACCTACAGTCCCTACAGTCCCTACCTACCTACAGTCCCTACAGTCACTACCTACCTACAGTCCCTACAGTCCCTACAGTCACTATCTACCTACAGTCCCTACAGTCCCTACAGTCACTATGTACCTACAGTCCCTACAGTCCCTACAGTCACTATCTACCTACAGTCCCTACAGTCCCTACAGTCACTATCTACCTACAGTCCCTACAGTCACTATCTACCTACAGTCCCTACAGTCCCTACAGTCACTATCTACCTACAGTCCCTACAGTCCCTACCTACCTACAGTCCCTACAGTCCCTACAGTCCCTACCTACCTACAGTCCCTACCTAAGTACCTACAGTCCCTACCTACCTACAGTCCCTACCTACCTACAGTCCCTACAGTCACTATCTACCTACAGTCCCTACAGTCCCTACAGTCCCTACCTACCTACAGTCCCTACCTACCTACCTACAGTCCCTACCTACCTACAGTCCCTACCTACCTACAGTCCCTACAGTCACTATCTACCTACAGTCCCTACAGTCCCTACAGTCCCTACCTACCTACAGTCCCTACCTACCTACCTACAGTCCCTACAGTCACTATCTACCTACAGTCCCTACAGTCCCTACAGTCCCTACCTACCTACAGTCCCTACCTACCTACCTACAGTCCCTACAGTCACTATCTACCTACAGTCCCTACAGTCCCTACAGTCCCTACAGTCCCTACCTACCTACATTCCCTACCTACCTACAGTCCCTACAGTCACTATCTACCTACAGTCCCTACAGTCCCTACAGTCCCTACCTACCTACAGTCCCTACCTACCTACCTACAGTCCCTACAGTCCCTACCTACCTACAGTCCCTACCTACCTACCTACAGTCCCTACAGTCACTATCTACCTACAGTCCCTACAGTCCCTACCTACCTACAGCCCCTACAGTCCCTACCTACCTACAGTCCCTACCTACCTACAGTCCCTACAGTCACTATCTACCTACAGTCCCTACAGTCCCTACCTACCTACAGTCCCTACCTACCTACAGTCCCTACAGTCACTACCTACCTACAGTCCCTACAGTCCCTACCTACCTACAGTCCCTACAGTCACTATCTACCTACAGTCCCTACAGTCCCTACCTACCTACAGTCCCTACAGTCACTACCTACCTACAGTCCCTACAGTCCCTACCTACCTACAGTCACTACCTACCTACAGTCCCTACCTACCTACAGTCCCTACAGTCACTACCTACCTACAGTCCCTACAGTCCCTACCTACCTACAGTCCCTACCTACCTACAGTCCCTACAGTCACTACCTACCTACAGTCCCTACAGTCCCTACCTACCTACAGTCCCTACAGTCACTACCTACAGTTCCTACCTACCTACAGTCCCTACCTACCTACAGTCCCTACAGTCACTACCTACAGTCACTACCTACCTACAGTCCCTACAGTCACTACCTACCTACAGTCCCTACAGTCACTACCTACCTACAGTCCCTACAGTCACTACCTACCTACAGTCCCTACAGTCACTATCTACCTACAGTCCCTACAGTCACTATCTACCTACAGTCCCTACAATCCCTACAGTCACTATCTACCTACAGTCACTATCTACCTACAGTCCCTACAGTCCTATCTACCTACAGTCCCTACAGTCTACCTACAGTCCCTACAGTCACTACCTACCTACAGCCCCTACAGTCACTATCTACCTACAGTCACTATCTACCTACAGTCACCTACCACAGTCCCTACCACCTACAGTCCCTACCCAGTCAGCCCCTACAGTCCCTACAGTCCCTACCTACCTACAGTCCCTACAGTCCCTACCTACCTACAGCCCCTACAGTCCCTACCTACCTACAGTCACTACCTACCTACAGTCACTACCTACCTACAGTCCCTACAGTCACTATCTACCTACAGCCCCCAGTCCCTACCTACCTACAGTCACTACCTACCTACAGTCACTACCTACCTACAGTCACCTACCTACAGTCCCTACAGTCCCTATCTACCTACAGTCCCTACAGTCCCTACCTACCTACAGCCCCTACAGTCCCTACCTACCTACAGTCACTACCTACCTACAGTCACTACCTACCTACAGTCCCTACAGTCACTATCTACCTACAGTCCCTACAGTCCCTACCTACCTACAGCCCCTACAGTCCCTACCTACCTACAGCCCCTACAGTCCCTACCTACCTACAGTCCCTACCTACCTACAGTCCCTACCTACCTACAGTCCCTACAGTCACTATCTACCTACAGTCCCTACAGTCCCTACCTACCTACAGTCCCTACAGTCCCTACCTACCTACAGTCCCTACAGTCACTACCTACCTACAGTCCCTACAGTCCCTACAGTCACTATCTACCTACAGTCCCTACAGTCACTATCTACCTACAGTCCCTACAGTCCCTACAGTCACTATCTACCTACAGTCCCTACAGTCCCTACAGTCACTATCTACCTACAGTCCCTACAGTCCCTACAGTCACTATCTACCTACAGTCCCTACAGTCCCTACAGTCCCTACCTACCTACAGTCCCTACAGTCCCTACAGTCCCTACCTACCTACAGTCCCTACCTACCTACCTACAGTCCCTACCTACCTACAGTCCCTACCTACCTACAGTCCCTACCTACCTACAGTCCCTACCTACCTACAGTCCCTACAGTCACCTACCCACAGTCCCCACAGTCACTACCTACTCCACAGTCCCTACAGTCACATCTACCTACAGTCCCTACAGTCACTATCTACCTACAGTCCCTACAATCCCTACAGTCACTATCTACCTACAGTCACTATCTACCTACAGTCCCTACAGTCCTATCTACCTACAGTCCCTACAGTCACTATCTACCTACAGTCCCTACAGTCACTACCTACCTACAGCCCCTACAGTCACTATCTACCTACAGTCACTATCTACCTACAGTCACTATCTACCTACAGTCCCTACCTACCTACAGTCCCTACCTACCTACAGCCCCTACAGTCCCTACAGTCCCTACCTACCTACAGTCCCTACAGTCCCTACCTACCTACAGCCCCTACAGTCCCTACCTACCTACAGTCACTACCTACCTACAGTCACTACCTACCTACAGTCCCTACAGTCACTATCTACCTACAGCCCCTACAGTCCCTACCTACCTACAGTCACTACCCCTACAGTACCTACCTACAGTCACTACCTACCTACAGTCCCTACAGTCCCTATCTACCTACAGTCCCTACAGTCCCTACCTACCTACAGCCCCTACAGTCCCTACCTACCTACAGTCACTACCTACCTACAGTCACTACCTACCTACAGTCCCTACAGTCACTATCTACCTACAGTCCCTACAGTCCCTACCTACCTACAGCCCCTACAGTCCCTACCTACCTACAGCCCCTACAGTCCCTACCTACCTACAGTCCCTACCTACCTACAGTCCCTACCTACCTACAGTCCCTACAGTCACTATCTACCTACAGTCCCTACAGTCCCTACCTACCTACAGTCCCTACAGTCCCTACCTACCTACAGTCCCTACAGTCACTACCTACCTACAGTCCCTACAGTCCCTACAGTCACTATCTACCTACAGTCCCTACAGTCACTATCTACCTACAGTCCCTACAGTCCCTACAGTCTACCTACAGTCCCTACAGTCCCTACAGTCCCTATCAGTCACAGTCCCTACAGTCCCTACAGTCACTATCTACCCACAGTCCCTACAGTCCCTACAGTCCTACCTACCTACAGTCCCAGTACAGTCCCTACAGTCCCTACCTACCTACAGTCCCCTACAGTCCCTACAGTCCCTACCTACCTACAGTCCCTACCTACCTACAGTCACTACCTACCTACAGTCCCTACCTACCTACAGTCCCTACAGTCACTCTACCTACAGTCCCTACAGTCCCTACAGTCCCTACCTACCTACAGTCCCTACAGTCCCTACCTACCTACAGTCCCTACCTACCTACAGTCCCTACCTACCACAGTCCCTACAGTCACTATCTACCTACAGTCCCTACAGTCCCTACAGTCCCTACCTACCTACAGTCCCTACCTACCTACAGTCCCTACAGTCACTATCTACCTACAGTCCCTACAGTCCCTACAGTCCCTACCTACCTACAGTCCCTACCTACCTACCTACAGTCCCTACAGTCACTATCTACCTACAGTCCCTACAGTCCCTACAGTCCCTACAGTCCCTACCTACCTACAGTCCCTACCTACCTACAGTCCCTACAGTCACTATCTACCTACAGTCCCTACAGTCCCTACAGTCCCCTACAGTCCCTACCTACCTACCTACAGTCCCTACAGTCCCTACCTACCTACAGTCCCTACAGTCCCTACAGTCCCTACCTACCTACAGTCCCTACAGTCACTACTCTACCTACAGTCCCTACAGTCCCTATCTACCACAGTCCCTACAGTCCCTACCTACAGTCCCTACAGTCCCTACCTACCTACAGTCCCTACAGTCACTACCTACCCACAGTCCCACAGTCCCTACCTACCTACAGTCACTACCTACCTACAGTCCCTACCTACCTACAGTCCCTACAGTCACTACCTACCTACAGTCCCTACAGTCCCTACAGTCCTACCTACCTACAGTCCCTACAGTCACTACCTACCTACAGTCCCTACAGTCCCACCTACCTACAGTCCCTACAGTCACTACCCAGTTCCTACCACCTACAGTCCCTACCTACCTACAGTCCCTACAGTCACCTACAGTCACTACCCCTACAGTCAGTCACTACCTACCTACAGTCCCTACAGTCCCTACCTCACCTACAGTCCCCAACAGTCACTACAGTCTACCTACAGTCCCTACAGTCACTATCTACCTACAGTCCCTACAGTCACTATCTACCTACAGTCCCTACAGTCCCTACAGTCACTATCTACCTACAGTCACTATCTACCTACAGTCCCTACAGTCACTATCTACCTACAGTCCCTACAGTCACTACCTACCTACAGCCCCTACAGTCACTATCTACCTACAGTCACTATCTACCTACAGTCACTATCTACCTACAGTCCCTACCTACCTACAGTCCCTACCTACCTACAGCCCCTACAGTCCCTACAGTCCCTACCTACCTACAGTCCCTACAGTCCCTACCTACCTACAGCCCCTACAGTCCCTACCTACCTACAGTCACTACCTACCTACAGTCACTACCTACCTACAGTCCCTACAGTCACTATCTACCTACAGCCCCTACAGTCCCTACCTACCTACAGTCACTACCTACCTACAGTCACTACCTACCTACAGTCACTACCTACCTACAGTCCCTACAGTCCCTATCTACCTACAGTCCCTACAGTCCCTACCTACCTACAGCCCCTACAGTCCCTACCTACCTACAGTCACTACCTACCTACAGTCACTACCTACCTACAGTCCCTACAGTCACTATCTACCTACAGTCCCTACAGTCCCTACCTACCTACAGCCCCTACAGTCCCTACCTACCTACAGCCCCTACAGTCCCTACCTACCTACAGTCCCTACAGTCCCTACAGTCCCTACCTACCTACAGTCCCTACAGTCACTATCTACCTACAGTCCCTACAGTCCCTATCTACCTACAGTCCCTACAGTCCCTACCTACCTACAGTCCCTACAGTCACTACCTACCTACAGTCCCTACAGTCCCTACAGTCACTATCTACCTACAGTCCCTACAGTCCCTACAGTCACTATCTACCTACAGTCCCTACAGTCCCTACAGTCACTATCTACCTACAGTCCCTACAGTCCCTACAGTCACTATCTACCTACAGTCCCTACAGTCCCTACAGTCCCTACCTACCTACAGTCCCTACAGTCCCTACAGTCCCTACCTACCTACAGTCCCTACCTACCTACCTACAGTCCCTACCTACCTACAGTCCCTACCTACCTACAGTCCCTACCTACCTACAGTCCCTACCTACCTACAGTCCCTACAGTCACTATCTACCTACAGTCCCTACAGTCCCTACCTACCTACAGTCCCTACCTACCTACCTACAGTCCCTACAGTCACTATCTACCTACAGTCCCTACAGTCCCTACAGTCCCTACAGTCCCTACCTACCTACAGTCCCTACCTACCTACCTACAGTCCCTACAGTCACTATCTACCTACAGTCCCTACAGTCCCTACAGTCCCTACAGTCACTATCTACCTACAGTCCCTACAGTCCCTACAGTCACTATCTACCTACAGTCCCTACAGTCACTATCTACCTACAGTCCCTACAGTCCCTACAGTCACTATCTACCTACAGTCCCTACAGTCCCTACAGTCCCTACAGTCACTACCTACCTACAGTCCCTACAGTCACTATCTACCTACAGTCCCTACAGTCACTATCTACCTACAGTCCCTACAGTCACTATCTACCTACAGTCCCTACAGTCACTACCTACCTACAGCCCCTACAGTCACTATCTACCTACAGTCACTATCTACCTACAGTCCCTACCTACCTACAGTCACATCACCACAGCCCCTACAGTCCCTACAGTCCCTACAGTCACTATCTACCTACAGTCCCTACAGCCCCTACAGTCACTATCTACCTACAGTCCCTACAGTCCCTACAGTCACTATCTACCAACAGTCCCTACAGTCCCTACAGTCACTATCTACCTACAGTCCCTACAGTCCCTACAGTCACTATCTACCTACAGTCCCTACAGTCCCTACAGTCACTATCTACCTACAGTCCCTACAGTCACTACCTACCTACAGCCCCTACAGTCACTATCTACCTACAGTCACTATCTACCTACAGTCACTATCTACCTACAGTCCCTACCTACCTACAGTCCCTACCTACCTACAGCCCCTACAGTCCCTACAGTCCCTACCTACCTACAGTCCCTACAGTCCCTACCTACCTACAGCCCCTACAGTCCCTACCTACCTACAGTCACTACCTACCTACAGTCACTACCTACCTACAGTCCCTACAGTCACTATCTACCTACAGCCCCTACAGTCCCTACCTACCTACAGTCACTACCTACCTACAGTCACTACCTACCTACAGTCCCTACAGTCCCTATCTACCTACAGTCCCTACAGTCCCTACCTACCTACAGCCCCTACAGTCCCTACCTACCTACAGTCACTACCTACCTACAGTCACTACCTACCTACAGTCCCTACAGTCAGTCCCTACAGTCCCTACAGTCCCTACCTACCTACAGTCCCTACAGTCCCTACCTACCTACAGCCCCTACAGTCCCTACCTACCTACAGTCCCTACCTAGTCAGTCCCTACCTACCTACAGTCCCTACAGTCACTATCTACCTACAGTCCCTACAGTCCCACTACCTACAGTCCCTACAGTCCCTCCCTACAGTCCCTACAGTCACTACCTACCTACAGTCCCTACAGTCCCTACAGTCCCTACAGTCACTATCTACCTACAGTCCCTACAGTCCCTACAGTCACTATCTACCTACAGTCCCTACAGTCACTATCTACCTACAGTCCCTACAGTCCCTACAGTCACTATCTACCTACAGTCCCTACAGTCCCTACAGTCCCTACAGTCCCTACCTACCTACAGTCCCTACAGTCCCTACAGTCCCTACCTACCTACAGTCCCTACCTACCTACCTACAGTCCCTACCTACCTACAGTCCCTACCTACCTACAGTCCCTACAGTCACTATCTACCTACAGTCCCTACAGTCCCTACAGTCCCTACCTACCTACAGTCCCTACCTACCTACCTACAGTCCCTACAGTCACTATCTACCTACAGTCCCTACAGTCCCTACAGTCCCTACAGTCCCTACCTACCTACAGTCCCTACCTACCTACCTACAGTCCCTACAGTCACTACCTACAGTTCCTACCTACCTACAGTCCCTACCTACCTACAGTCCCTACAGTCACTACCTACAGTCACTACCTACCTACAGTCCCTACAGTCACTACCTACCTACAGTCCCTACAGTCACTACCTACCTACAGTCCCTACAGTCACTACCTACCTACAGTCCCTACAGTCACTATCTACCTACAGTCCCTACAGTCACTATCTACCTACAGTCCCTACAGTCACTACAGTCACACAGTCCCTACAGTCACTATCTACCTACAGTCCCTACAGTCCTATCTACCTACAGTCCCTACAGTCACTATCTACCTACAGTCCCTACAGTCACTACCTACCTACAGTCCCTACAGTCCCTACAGTCCCTACAGTCACTATCTACCTACAGTCCCTACAGTCCCTACAGTCACTATCTACCTACAGTCCCTACAGTCACTATCTACCTACAGTCCCTACAGTCCCTACAGTCACTATCTACCTACAGTCCCTACAGTCCCTACAGTCCCTACAGTCACTACCTACCTACAGTCCCTACAGTCACTATCTACCTACAGTCCCTACAGTCACTATCTACCTACAGTCCCTACAGTCACTATCTACCTACAGTCCCTACAGTCACTACCTACCTACAGCCCCTACAGTCACTATCTACCTACAGTCACTATCTACCTACAGTCCCTACCTACCTACAGTCACTATCTACCTACAGCCCCTACAGTCCCTACAGTCCCTACAGTCACTATCTACCTACAGTCCCTACAGCCCCTACAGTCACTATCAGTCCTACAGTCCCTACAGTCCCTACAGTCACTATCTACCAACAGTCCCTACAGTCCCTACAGTCACTATCTACCTACAGTCCCTACAGTCCCTACAGTCACTATCTACCTACAGTCCCTACAGTCCCTACAGTCACTATCTACCTACAGTCCCTACAGTCACTACCTACCTACAGCCCCTACAGTCACTATCTACCTACAGTCACTATCTACCTACAGTCACTATCTACCTACAGTCCCTACCTACCTACAGTCCCTACCTACCTACAGCCCCTACAGTCCCTACAGTCCCTACCTACCTACAGTCCCTACAGTCCCTACCTACCACAGCCCCTACAGTCCCTACCTACCTACAGTCACTACCTACCTACAGTCACTACCTACCTACAGTCCCTACAGTCACTATCTACCTACAGCCCCTACAGTCCCTACCTACCTACAGTCACTACCTACCTACAGTCACTACCTACCTACAGTCCCTACAGTCCCTATCTACCTACAGTCCCTACAGTCCCTACCTACCTACAGCCCCTACAGTCCCTACCTACCTACAGTCACTACCTACCTACAGTCACTACCTACCTACAGTCCCTACAGTCACTATCTACCTACAGTCCCTACAGTCCCCACTACCTACAGTCCCTACAGTCCCTACCTACCTACAGCCCCTACAGTCCCTACCTACCTACAGTCCCTACCTACCTACAGTCCCTACCTACCTACAGTCCCTACAGTCACTATCTACCTACAGTCCCTACAGTCCCTACCTACCTACAGTCCCTACAGTCCCTACCTACCTACAGTCCCTACAGTCACTACCTACCTACAGTCCCTACAGTCCCTACAGTCCCTACAGTCACTATCTACCTACAGTCCCTACAGTCCCTACAGTCACTATCTACCTACAGTCCCTACAGTCACTATCTACCTACAGTCCCTACAGTCCCTACAGTCACTATCTACCTACAGTCCCTACAGTCCCTACAGTCCCTACAGTCCCTACCTACCTACAGTCCCTACAGTCCCTACAGTCCCTACCTACCTACAGTCCCTACCTACCTACCTACAGTCCCTACCTACCTACAGTCCCTACCTACCTACAGTCCCTACAGTCACTATCTACCTACAGTCCCTACAGTCCCTACAGTCCCTACCTACCTACAGTCCCTACCTACCTACCTACAGTCCCTACAGTCACTATCTACCTACAGTCCCTACAGTCCCTACAGTCCCTACAGTCCCTACCTACCTACAGTCCCTACCTACCTACCTACAGTCCCTACAGTCACTACCTACAGTTCCTACCTACCTACAGTCCCTACCTACCTACAGTCCCTACAGTCACTACCTACAGTCACTACCTACCTACAGTCCCTACAGTCACTACCTACCTACAGTCCCTACAGTCACTACCTACCTACAGTCCCTACAGTCACTACCTACCTACAGTCCCTACAGTCACTATCTACCTACAGTCCCTACAGTCACTATCTACCTACAGTCCCTACAGTCCCTACAGTCACTATCTACCTACAGTCACTATCTACCTACAGTCCCTACAGTCCTATCTACCTACAGTCCCTACAGTCACTATCTACCTACAGTCCCTACAGTCACTACCTACCTACAGCCCCTACAGTCACTATCTACCTACAGTCACTATCTACCTACAGTCACTATCTACCTACAGTCCCTACCTACCTACAGTCCCTACCTACCTACAGCCCCTACAGTCCCTACAGTCCCTACCTACCTACAGTCCCTACAGTCCCTACCTACCTACAGCCCCTACAGTCCCTACCTACCTACAGTCACTACCTACCTACAGTCACTACCTACCTACAGTCCCTACAGTCACTATCTACCTACAGCCCCTACAGTCCCTACCTACCTACAGTCACTACCTACCTACAGTCACTACCTACCTACAGTCACTACCTACCTACAGTCCCTACAGTCCCTATCTACCTACAGTCCCTACAGTCCCTACCTACCTACAGCCCCTACAGTCCCTACCTACCTACAGTCACTACCTACCTACAGTCACTACCTACCTACAGTCCCTACAGTCACTATCTACCTACAGTCCCTACAGTCCCTACCTACCTACAGCCCCTACAGTCCCTACCTACCTACAGCCCCTACAGTCCCTACCTACCTACAGTCCCTACCTACCTACAGTCCCTACCTACCTACAGTCCCTACAGTCACTATCTACCTACAGTCCCTACAGTCCCTATCTACCTACAGTCCCTACAGTCCCTACCTACCTACAGTCCCTACAGTCACTACCTACAGTCCCTACAGTCCCTACAGTCCCTACCACAGTCCCTACAGTCACTATCTACAGTCCCTACAGTCCTATCTACCTACAGTCCCTACAGTCCCTACCTACCTACAGTCCCTACAGTCACCCTACAGTCCCTACAGTCCCTACAGTCACTATCCCTACAGTCCCTACAGTCCCTACAGTCACTATCTACCTACAGTCCCTACAGTCCCTACAGTCACCTACCTACAGTCCCTACAGTCCCTACACTATCTACCTACAGTCCCTACAGTCCCCTACAGTCCCTACCTACCACAGTCCCTACAGTCCCTACAGTCCCTACCTACCTACAGTCCCTACCTGCCTCCCTACAGTCCCTACCTACCTACAGTCCCTACCTACCTACAGTCCCTACCTACCTACAGTCCCTACCTACCTACAGTCCCTACAGTCACTATCTACCTACAGTCCCTACAGTCCCTACCTACCTACAGTCCCTACCTACCTACCTACAGTCCCTACAGTCACTATCTACCTACAGTCCCTACAGTCCCTACAGTCCCTACAGTCCCTACCTACCTACAGTCCCTACCTACCTACCTACAGTCCCTACAGTCACTATCTACCTACAGTCCCTACAGTCCCTACAGTCCCTACAGTCACTATCTACCTACAGTCCCTACAGTCCCTACAGTCACTATCTACCTACAGTCCCTACAGTCACTATCTACCTACAGTCCCTACAGTCCCTACAGTCACTATCTACCTACAGTCCCTACAGTCCCTACAGTCCCTACAGTCACTACCTACCTACAGTCCCTACAGTCACTATCTACCTACAGTCCCTACAGTCACTATCTACCTACAGTCCCTACAGTCACTATCTACCTACAGTCCCTACAGTCACTACCTACCTACAGCCCCTACAGTCACTATCTACCTACAGTCACTATCTACCTACAGTCCCTACCTACCTACAGTCACTATCTACCTACAGCCCCTACAGTCCCTACAGTCCCTACAGTCACTATCTACCTACAGTCCCTACAGCCCCTACAGTCACTATCTACCTACAGTCCCTACAGTCCCTACAGTCACTATCTACCAACAGTCCCTACAGTCCCTACAGTCACTATCTACCTACAGTCCCTACAGTCCCTACAGTCACTATCTACCTACAGTCCCTACAGTCCCTACAGTCACTATCTACCTACAGTCCCTACAGTCACTACCTACCTACAGCCCCTACAGTCACTATCTACCTACAGTCACTATCTACCTACAGTCACTATCTACCTACAGTCCCTACCTACCTACAGTCCCTACCTACCTACAGCCCCTACAGTCCCTACAGTCCCTACCTACCTACAGTCCCTACAGTCCCTACCTACCTACAGCCCCCACAGTCCCTACCTACCTACAGTCACTACCTACCCACAGTCACTACCTACCTACAGTCCCTACAGTCACTATCACCTCACAGCCCCTACAGTCCCTACCTACCTACAGTCACTACCTACCTACAGTCACTACCTACCTACAGTCCCTACAGTCCCTATCTACCTACAGTCCCTACAGTCCCTACCTACCTACAGCCCCTACAGTCCCTACCTACCTACAGTCACTACCTACCTACAGTCACTACCTACCTACAGTCCCTACAGTCACTATCTACCTACAGTCCCTACAGTCCCTACCTACCTACAGCCCCTACAGTCCCTACCTACCTACAGCCCCTACAGTCCCTACCTACCTACAGTCCCTACCTACCTACAGTCCCTACCTACCTACAGTCCCTACAGTCACTATCTACCTACAGTCCCTACAGTCCCTACCTACCTACAGTCCCTACAGTCCCTACCTACCTACAGTCCCTACAGTCACTACCTACCTACAGTCCCTACAGTCCCTACAGTCCCTACAGTCACTATCTACCTACAGTCCCTACAGTCCCTACAGTCACTATCTACCTACAGTCCCTACAGTCACTATCTACCTACAGTCCCTACAGTCCCTACAGTCACTATCTACCTACAGTCCCTACAGTCCCTACAGTCCCTACAGTCCCTACCTACAGTCCCTACAGTCCCTACAGTCCCTACCTACCCTACAGTCCCTACCTACCTCCTACAGTCCCTACCTACCTACAGTCCCTACCTACCTACAGTCCCTACAGTCACTATCTACCTACAGTCCCTACAGTCCCTACAGTCCCTACCTACCTACAGTCCCTACCTACCTACCTACAGTCCCTACAGTCACTATCTACCTACAGTCCCTACAGTCCCTACAGTCCCTACAGTCCCTACCTACCTACAGTCCCTACCCCTGCCTACAGTCCCTACAGTCACTGCCTACAGTTCCTGCCTGCCTACAGTCCCTACCTACCTACAGTCCTACAGTCACTACCTACAGTCACTACCTACCTACAGTCCCTACAGTCACTACCTGCCTACAGTCCCTACAGTCACTACCTACCTACAGTCCCTACAGTCACTACCTACCTACAGTCCCTACAGTCACTATCTACCTACAGTCCCTACAGTCACTATCTACCTACAGTCCCTACAGTCCTACAGTCACTATCACCACAGTCACTATCTGCCTACAGTCCCTACAGTCCTATCTACCTACAGTCCCTACAGTCACTATCTACCTACAGTCCCTACAGTCACTACCTACCTACAGTCCCTACAGTCACTATCTACCTACAGTCACTATCTACAGTCACTATCTACCTACAGTCCCCCTGCCTACAGTCCCTGCCTACCACAGCCCCTACAGTCCCTACAGTCCCTACCTACCTACAGTCCCTACAGTCCCTACCACCACAGCCCCTACAGTCCCTACCTACCTACAGTCACTACCTACCTACAGTCACTACCTACCTACAGTCCCTACAGTCACTATCTACCTACAGCCCCTACAGTCCCTACTACTGCCTACAGTCACTACCTACAGTCACTACCTACCTACAGTCACTGCCTACCCACAGTCCCTACAGTCCCTATCACCACAGTCCCTACAGTCCCTACCTACCTACAGCCCCCTACAGTCCCTACCTACCTACAGTCACTACCTACCTACAGTCACTACCTACCTACAGTCCCTACAGTCACTATCTGCCTACAGTCCTACAGTCCCTACCTCCACCTACAGCCCCTACAGTCCCTACCTACCTACAGCCCCTACAGTCCCTACCTGCCTACAGTCCCTACCTGCCTACAGTCCCTACCTACCTACAGTCCCTACAGTCACTATCTACCTACAGTCCCTACAGTCCCTATCACCTACAGTCCCTACAGTCCCTCCCTACAGTCCCTACAGTCACTACCTACCTACAGTCCCTACAGTCCCTACAGTCACTATCTACCTACAGTCCCTACAGTCCCTACAGTCACTGCCTACAGTCCCTACAGTCCCTACAGTCACTATCTACCTACAGTCCTACAGTCCCTACAGTCACTATCTACCTACAGTCCCTACAGTCCCTACAGTCCCTACCTGCCTACAGTCCCCTACAGTCCCTCCCTACCTACCTACAGTCCCTACCTGCCTACCTACGGTCCCTACCTACCTACAGTCCCTGCCTGCCTACAGTCCTGCCTGCCTACAGTACCTACCTACAGTCCCTACAGTCACTATCTACCTACAGTCCCCTACAGTCCCTACCTCCCTACAGTCCCTACCACCTACCTACAGTCCCTACAGTCACTATCTGCCTACAGTCCCTACAGTCCCTACAGTCCTACGGTCCCTGCCTGCCACAGTCCCTACCTGCCTGCCTACAGTCCCTACAGTCACTATCTACCTACAGTCCCTACAGTCCCTACAGTCCCTACAGTCACTATCTACCTACAGTCCCTACAGTCCCCACAGTCACTATCTACCTACAGTCCCTACAGTCACTATCTACCTACAGTCCCTACAGTCCTACAGTCCTATCTGCCTACAGTCCCTACAGTCCCTACAGTCCCTACAGTCACTACCTACAGTCCCTACAGTCACTATCTACCTACAGTCCCTACAGTCACTATCTACCTACAGTCCCTACAGTCACTATCTACCTACAGTCCCTACAGTCACTACCTACCTACAGCCCCTACAGTCACTATCTACCTACAGTCACTATCTACCTACAGTCCCTACCTGCCTACAGTCACTATCTGCCTACAGCCCTACAGTCCCTACAGTCCCTACAGTCACTATCTACCTACAGTCCCTACAGCCCCTACAGTCACTATCTACCTACAGTCCCTACAGTCCCTACAGTCACTATCTACCAACAGTCCCTACAGTCCCTACAGTCACTATACCTACAGTCCCTACAGTCCCTACAGTCACTATCTACCCACAGTCCCTACAGTCCCTACAGTCACTATACCTACAGTCCCTACAGTCACTACCTACCTACAGCCCCTACAGTCACTATCTACCTACAGTCACTATCTACCTACAGTCACTATCTACCCACAGTCCCTACCTACCTACAGTCCCTACCTACAGCCCCTACAGTCCCTACAGTCCCTACCTACCTACAGTCCCTACAGTCCCTACCTACCTACAGCCCCTACAGTCCCTACCTACCTACAGTCACTACCTACCTACAGTCCCTGCCTACCTACAGTCCCTACAGTCACTATCTACCTACAGCCCCTACAGTCCCTGCCTACCTACAGTCACTACCTGCCTACAGTCACTACCTACCTACAGTCCCTACAGTCCCTATCTACCTACAGTCCCACAGTCCCTACCTACCTACAGCCCCTACAGTCCCTACCTACCTACAGTCACTACCTACCTACAGTCACTACCTACCTACAGTCCCTACAGTCACTATCTACCTACAGTCCCTACAGTCCTACCTACCTCCCTACAGTCCCTACCTACCTACAGCCCCTACAGTCCCTACCTACCTACAGTCCCTACCTACCTACAGTCCCTACCTACCTACAGTCCCTACAGTCACTATCTACCCACAGTCCCTACAGTCCCTACCTCACCTACAGTCCCTACAGTCCCTGCCTGCCTACAGTCCCTACAGTCACTACCTACCTACAGTCCCTACAGTCCCTACAGTCCCTACAGTCACTATCTACCTACAGTCCCTACAGTCCCTACAGTCACTATCTACCTACAGTCCCTACAGTCACTATCTACCTACAGTCCCTACAGTCCCTACAGTCACTATCTACCCACAGTCCCTACAGTCCTACAGTCCCTCAGTCCTACCTGCCTACAGCCCCTACAGTCCCTACCTACCTACAGTCCCTACCTACAGTCCTGCCTACCTACAGTCCCTACCTACCTACAGTCCCTACAGTCACTATCTACCTACAGTCCCTACAGTCCCTACAGTCCCTACCTACCTACAGTCCCTACCTACCTACCCACAGTCCCTACACAGTCACTATCTACCTACAGTCCCTACAGTCCCTACAGTCCCTACAGTCCTACCTACCTACAGTCCCTACCTACCTGCCTACAGTCCCTACAGTCACTATCTACCTACAGTCCACAGTCCCTACAGTCCCTACAGTCCCTACCTACCTACTAGTCCCTACCTACCTACAGTCCCTACCTATCTACCTACAGTCCTACAGTCCCTACAGTCCCTGCAGTCCCTACCTGCCTACCTACAGTCCCTACAGTCCCTACCTGCCCACAGTCCCTACCTACCTACCCAGTCCCTACAGTCACCTCACCCACAGTCCCTACAGTCCCTACCTACCCACAGCCCCTACAGTCCCCCTACAGTCCCTACCTGCCCACAGTCCCTACCTGCCTACAGTCCCCTACAGTCACTATCTACTCACAGTCCCTACAGTCCCTACCTACCTACAGTCCCTACCAGTCCTACAGTCCCTACCTACCTACAGTCCCTACAGTCACTACCTACCTACAGTCCCTACAGTCCCTACCACAGTCCCTACAGTCACTATCTACCTACAGTCCCTACAGTCCCACTACCTACAGTCCCTACAGTCACTGCCACCTACAGTCCCTACAGTCCCTACCTACCTACAGTCACTACCTACCTACAGTCCCTACCTACCTACAGTCACTACCTACCTACAGTCCCTACAGTCCCTACCTACCTACAGTCCCTACCTACCTACAGTCCCTACAGTCACAACCTACCTACAGTCCCTACAGTCCCTACCTACCTACAGTCCCTACAGTCACTACCTACAGTTCCAACCTACCTACAGTCACTACCTACCTACAGTCCCTACAGTCACTACCTACCTACAGTCCCTACAGTCACTACCTACCTACAGTCCCTACAGTCACTACCTACCTACAGTCCCTACCTACCTACAGTCCCTACCTACCTACAGTCCCTACAGTCACTACCTACCTACAGTACCTACAATCCCTACCTACCTACAGTCACTACCTACCTACAGTCCCTACAGTCACTATCTACCTACAGCCCCTACAGTCCCTACCTACCTACAGTCACTACCTACCTACAGTCACTACCTACCTACAGTCCCTACAGTCCCTATCTACCTACAGTCCCTACAGTCCCTACCTACCTACAGCCCCTACAGTCCTGCCTACCTCACCTACAGTCACTACCTACCTACAGTCACTACCTACCTACAGTCCCTACAGTCACTATCTACCTACAGTCCCTACAGTCCCTACCTACCTACAGCCCCTACAGTCCCTACCTACCTACAGCCCCTACAGTCCCTACCTACCTACAGTCCCTACCTACCTACAGTCCCTACCTACCTACAGTCCCTACAGTCCCTACCTACCTACAGTCCCTACAGTCACTACCTACCTACAGTCCCTACAGTCCCTACAGTCCCTACAGTCACTATCTACCTACAGTCCCTACAGTCACTATCTACCTACAGTCCCTACAGTCCCTACAGTCACTATCTACCTACAGTCCCTACAGTCCCTACAGTCCCTACAGTCCCTACCTACCTACAGTCCCTACAGTCCCTACAGTCCCTACCTACCTACAGTCCCTACCTACCTACCTACAGTCCCTACCTACCTACAGTCCCTACCTGCCTACAGTCCCTACAGTCACTAGTCACCTACAGTCCCTACAGTCCTACAGTCCCTACCTACCTACAGTCCCTACCTACCTAGCAGTCCCCTACAGTCACTATCTACCTACAGTCCCTACAGTCCCTACAGTCCCTACCTACCTACAGTACCTACCTACCTACCTACAGTCCCTACAGTCACTATCTACCTACAGTCCCTACAGTCCCTACAGTCCCTACCTACCTACATTCCCTACCTACCTACAGTCCCTACAGTCACTACAATTTGTAAGTCGCTCTGGATAAGAGCGTCTGCTAAATGACTTAAATGTAAATGTAAATGTACAGTCCCTACCTACCTACATTCCCTACCTACCTACAGTCCCTACAGTCACTATCTACCTACAGTCCCTACAGTCCCTACAGTCCCTACCTACCTACAGTCCCTACCTACCTACCTACAGTCCCTACAGTCCCTACCTACCTACAGTCCCTACCTACCTACCTACAGTCCCTACAGTCACTATCTACCTACAGTCCCTACAGTCCCTACCTACCTACAGCCCCTACAGTCCCTACCTACCTACAGTCCCTACCTACCTACAGTCCCTACAGTCACTACCTACCTACAGTCCCTACAGTCCCTACCTACCTACAGTCCCTACAGTCACTATCTACCTACAGTCCCTACAGTCCCTACCTACCTACAGTCCCTACAGTCACTACCTACCTACAGTCCCTACAGTCCCTACCTACCTACAGTCACTACTCACCTACAGTCCTACCTACCTACAGTCCCTACAGTCACTACCTACCTACAGTCCCTACAGTCCCTGCCTACCTACAGTCCCTACCTACAGTCCCTACAGTCACAACCTACCTACAGTCCCTACAGTCCCTACCTACAGTCCCTACAGTCACTACCTACAGTTCCAACCTACCTACAGTCACACCTACCCTGCAGTCCCTACAGTCACTGCCTGCAGTCCCTACAGTCACTACCTACCTACAGTCCCTACAGTCACTACCTACCTACAGTCCCTACAGTCACTACCTACCTACAGTCCCTACCTACCTACAGTCCCTACCTACCTACAGTCCCTACAGTCACTACCTACCTACAGTACCTACAGTCCCTACCTACCTACAGTCACTACCTACCTACAGTCCCTACAGTCACTATCTACCTACAGCCCCTACAGTCCCTACCTACCTACAGTCACTACCTACCTACAGTCACTACCTACCTACAGTCCCTACAGTCCCTATCTACCTACAGTCCCTACAGTCCCTACCTACCTACAGCCCCTACAGTCCCTACCTACCTACAGTCACTACCTACCTACAGTCACTACCTACCTACAGTCCCTACAGTCACTATCTACCTACAGTCCCTACAGTCCCTACCTACCTACAGTCCCTACAGTCCCTACCTACCTACAGTCCCTACAGTCACTACCTACCTACAGTCCCTACAGTCCCTACAGTCCCTACAGTCACTATCTACCTACAGTCCCTACAGTCACTATCTACCTACAGTCCCTACAGTCCCTACAGTCACTATCTACCTACAGTCCCTACAGTCCCTACAGTCCCTACAGTCCCTACCTACCTACAGTCCCTACAGTCCCTACAGTCCCTACCTACCTACAGTCCCTACCTACCTACCTACAGTCCCTACCTACCTACAGTCCCTACCTACCTACAGTCCCTACAGTCACTATCTACCTACAGTCCCTACAGTCCCTACAGTCCCTACCTACCTACAGTCCCTACCTACCTACCTACAGTCCCTACAGTCACTATCTACCTACAGTCCCTACAGTCACTACCTACAGTTCCAACCTACCTACAGTCACTACCTACCTACAGTCCCTACAGTCACTACCTACCTACAGTCCCTACAGTCACTACCTACCTACAGTCCCTACAGTCACTACCTACCTACAGTCCCTACAGTCACTACCTACCTACAGTCCCTACCTACCTACAGTCCTACCTACCTGCAGTCCCTACAGTCACTACCTATTACAGTACCTACAGTCCCTACCTACCTACAGTCACTACCTACCTACAGTCCCTACAGTCACTATCTACCTACAGCCCCTACAGTCCCTACCTACCTACAGTCACTACCTACCTACAGTCACTACCTACCTACAGTCCCTACAGTCCCTATCTACCTACAGTCCCTACAGTCCCTACCTACCTACAGCCCCTACAGTCCCTACCTACCTACAGTCACTACCTACCTACAGTCACTACCTACCTACAGTCCCTACAGTCACTATCTCCACCTACAGTCCTACGGTCCCTGCCTGCCTACAGTCCCTACAGTCCTACCTACCTACAGTCCCTACAGTCACTACCTGCCTACAGTCCCTACAGTCCCTACAGTCCCTACAGTCACTATCTACCTACAGTCCCTACAGTCACTATCTACCCACAGTCCTACAGTCCCTACAGTCACTATTCTACCACAGTCCCTACAGTCCCTACAGTCCCTACGGTCCCTACCTACCTACAGTCCCTACAGTCCCTACCTACCACAGTCCCTACCTACCTACCTACAGTCCCTACCTGCCTACAGTCCCACCTACCTACAGTCCCTACAGTCACTATCTGCCTACAGTCCCTACAGTCCCTACAGTCCCTGCCTACCTACAGTCCCTACCTGCCTGCCTGCAGTCCCTACAGTCACTA
Organism: Oncorhynchus nerka; assembly: GCF_034236695.1. Classification (NCBI taxonomy): domain Eukaryota; kingdom Metazoa; phylum Chordata; class Actinopteri; order Salmoniformes; family Salmonidae; genus Oncorhynchus; species Oncorhynchus nerka. The sequence goes on along the minus strand of NC_088397.1, from coordinate 96,838,358 downwards.
TCTGCCTACAGTCCCTACAGTCCCTACAGTCCCTACAGTCCCTACCTACCTACAGTCCTACCTACCTACCTACAGTCCCTACAGTCACTATCTACCTACAGTCCCTACAGTCCTACAGTCCCTACCACCTACATTCCCTACCTACCACAGTCCCTACAGTCACTATCTACCTACAGTCCCTACAGTCCCTACAGTCCCTACCTACCTACAGTCCCTACCTGCCTACCTACCTACAGTCCTACAGTCCCTACCTGCCTACAGTCCCTACCTACCTGCCTGCAGTCCCTACAGTCACTATCTGCCTACAGTCCCTACAGTCCTACCTGCCTACAGCCCCTACAGTCCCTACCTGCCTACAGTCCCTACCTGCCTACAGTCCCTGCCTGCCCACAGTCCCTACAGTCACTATCTGCCTAAAGTCCCTACAGTCCCTACCTACCTACAGTCCCTACCTACCTACAGTCCCTACCTACCTACAGTCCCTACAGTCACTACCTACCTACAGTCCCTACAGTCCCTACCTACCTACAGTCCCTACAGTCACTATCTACCTACAGTCCCTACAGTCCCTACCTACCTACAGTCCCTACAGTCACTACCTACCTACAGTCCCTACAGTCCCTACCTACCTACAGTCACTACCTACCTACAGTCCCTACAGTCACTACCTACCTACAGTCCCTACAGTCCCTACCTACCTACAGTCCCTACCTACCTACAGTCCCTACAGTCACAACCTACCTACAGTCCCTACAGTCCCTACCTACCTACAGTCCCTACAGTCACTACCTACAGTTCCAACCTACCTACAGTCACTACCTACCTACAGTCCCTACAGTCACTACCTACCTACAGTCCCTACAGTCACTACCTACCTACAGTCCCTACCTACCTACAGTCCCTACCTACCTACAGTCCCTACAGTCACTACCTACCTACAGTACCTACAGTCCCTACCTACCTACAGTCACTACCTACCTACAGTCCCTACAGTCACTATCTACCTACAGCCCCTACAGTCCCTACCTACCTACAGTCACTACCTACCTACAGTCACTACCTACCTACAGTCCCTACAGTCCCTATCTACCTACAGTCCCTACAGTCCCTACCTACCTACAGCCCCTACAGTCCCTACCTACCTACAGTCACTACCTACCTACAGTCACTACCACCACAGTCCCTACAGTCACTATCTGCCTACAGTCCCTACAGTCCCTACCTGCCTACAGCCCCTACAGTCCCTACCTGCCTACAGCCCCTACAGTCCCTACCTACCTACAGTCCCTACCTACCTACAGTCCTACCTACCTACAGTCCCTACAGTCACTATCTGCCTGCAGTCCTACAGTCCCTACCTACCTACAGTCCCCTACAGTCCCTACAGTCCCTGCCTACCTACAGTCCCTACAGTCACTACCTGCCTGCAGTCCCTACAGTCCTACAGTCCCTGCAGTCACTATCTGCCTACAGTCCCTACAGTCCCTACAGTCCCTACAGTCCCTGCCTGCCTACAGTCCCTACAGTCCCTACCTGCCTACAGTCCCTGCCTGCCTGCCTACAGTCCTGCCTGCCTACAGTCCCTACCTGCCTACAGTCCCTACAGTCACTATCTGCCTGCAGTCCCTACAGTCCCCTACGGTCCCTGCCTGCCTACAGTCCCTACCTGCCTGCCTGCAGTCCTACAGTCACTATCTACCTGCAGTCCTACAGTCCCTACAGTCCCCTACAGTCCCTACATACCTACAGTCCCTACCTGCCTACCTACAGTCCCTACAGTCACTATCTACCTACAGTCCCTACAGTCCTGGTCCCTACCTACCTACATTCCCTACCTACCTACAGTCCCTACAGTCACTATCTGCCTGCACAGTCCCTACAGTCCCTACAGTCCCTACCTACCTACAGTCCCTGCCTGCCTGCCTACCTACAGTCCCTACAGTCCCTACCTGCCTACAGTCCCTGCCTGCCTGCCTACGGTCCCTACAGTCACTATCTACCTACAGTCCCTACAGTCCCTGCCTGCCTACAGCCCCTACAGTCCCTACCTGCCTACAGTCCCTACCTGCCTACAGTCCCTACCTGCCTACAGTCCCTACAGTCACTATCTGCCTAAAGTCCCTACAGTCCCTACCTACCTACAGTCCCTACCTGCCTACAGTCCCTGCCTGCCTACAGTCCTACAGTCACTGCCTGCCTACAGTCCCTACAGTCCCTACCTGCCACAGTCCCTACAGTCACTATCTGCCTACAGTCCCTACAGTCCCTACCTACCTACAGTCCCTACAGTCACTACCTACCTACAGTCCCTACAGTCCCTACCTGCCTACAGTCACTGCCTGCCTACAGTCCCTACCTGCCTGCAGTCCCTACAGTCACTGCCTGCCTACAGTCCCTACAGTCCCTGCCTGCCTACAGTCCCTGCCTGCCTACAGTCCCTACAGTCACAACCTACCTACAGTCCCTACAGTCCCTACCTGCCTACAGTCCCTACAGTCACTGCCTACAGTTCCAGCCTGCCTACAGTCACTACCTACCTACAGTCCCCTACAGTCACTGCCTACCTACAGTCCCTACAGTCACTGCCTGCCTGCAGTCCCTACAGTCACTGCCTGCCTGCAGTCCCTACCTGCCTACAGTCCCTACCTACCTACAGTCCCTACAGTCACTGCCTACCTACAGTACCTACAGTCCCTACCTACCTACAGTCACTACCTGCCTACAGTCCCTACAGTCACTATCTGCCTACAGCCCCTACAGTCCCTGCCTGCCTGCAGTCACTGCCTGCCTGCAGTCACTGCCTGCCTACAGTCCCTACAGTCCCTATCTACCTACAGTCCTACAGTCCTACCTACCTACAGCCCCTACAGTCCCTACCTACCTACAGTCACTACCTACCTACAGTCACTACCTACCTACAGTCCCTACAGTCACTATCTACCTACAGTCCCTACAGTCCCTACCTACCTACAGCCCCTACAGTCCCTACCTACCTACAGCCCCTACAGTCCCTACCTACCTATAGTCCCTACCTACCTACAGTCCCTACCTACCTACAGTCCCTACAGTCACTATCTACCTACAGTCCCTACAGTCCCTACCTACCTACAGTCCCTACAGTCCCTACAGTCCCTACCTACCTACAGTCCCTACAGTCACTACCTACCTACAGTCCCTACAGTCCCTACAGTCCCTACAGTCACTATCTACCTACAGTCCCTACAGTCACTATCTACCTACAGTCCCTACAGTCCCTACAGTCACTATCTACCTACAGTCCCTACAGTCCCTACAGTCCCTACAGTCCTACCTGCCTGCAGTCCCTACAGTCCCTACAGTCCCTACCTGCCTACAGTCCCTACCTGCCTGCCTACAGTCCTGCCTGCCTACAGTCCCTACGGTCACTATCTGCCTACAGTCCTACAGTCCTACAGTCCCTACCTACCTACAGTCCCTACCTGCCTGCCTACAGTCCCTACGGTCACTATCTGCCTACAGTCCTACAGTCCCTACAGTCCCTACAGTCCCTACCTACCTACAGTCCCTACCTACCTACCTACAGTCCCTACAGTCACTATCTACCTACAGTCCCTACAGTCCCTACAGTCCCTACCTACCTACATTCCCTACCTACCTACAGTCCCTACAGTCACTATCTACCTACAGTCCCTACAGTCCCTACAGTCCCTACCTACCTACAGTCCCTACCTACCTACCTACAGTCCCTACAGTCCCTACCTACCTACAGTCCCTACCTACCTACCTACAGTCCCTACAGTCACTATCTACCTACAGTCCCTACAGTCCCTACCTACCTACAGCCCCTACAGTCCCTACCTACCTACAGTCCCTACCTACCTACAGTCCCTACCTACCTACAGTCCCTACAGTCACTATCTACCTAAAGTCCCTACAGTCCCTACCTACCTACAGTCCCTACCTACCTACAGTCCCTACCTACCTACAGTCCCTACAGTCACTACCTACCTACAGTCCCTACAGTCCCTACCTACCTACAGTCCCTACAGTCACTATCTACCTACAGTCCCTACAGTCCCTACCTACCTACAGTCCCTACAGTCACTGCCACCTACAGTCCTACAGTCCCTACCTACCTACAGTCACTGCCTGCCTACAGTCCCTACCTGCCTACAGTCCCTACGGTCACTGCCTACCTACAGTCCCTACAGTCCCTACCTGCCTACGGTCCTACCTACCTACAGTCCCTACAGTCACTGCCTGCCTACAGTCCTACAGTCCCTACCTGCCTACAGTCCCTACAGTCACTACCTACAGTTCCAACCTACCTACAGTCACTACCTACCTACAGTCCCTACAGTCACTACCTACCTGCAGTCCTACAGTCACTGCCTACCTACAGTCCCTACAGTCACTGCCTGCCTACAGTCCCTACCTGCCTACAGTCCCTACCTGCCTACAGTCCCTACAGTCACTGCCTGCCTACAGTACCTACAGTCCTACCTACCTACAGTCCCACAGTCCCTACCTGCCTACAGTCCCTACCTGCCTACAGTCCTACAGTCCCTACCTGCCAACAGTCCCTACCTACCTACAGTCCCTACCTACCTACAGTCCCTACAGTCTATACATCCCCTTCAGTCCCTACAGTCCCTACCTACAGTTTGTACAGTCCCTAGAGTCCCCCCTACCTATGGTCTCTACAGTCCCTTCAGTGCCTACAGTCCCTACCTACCTACAGTCTGTCCCTACAGTCCATACAGTCCCTACAGTCCCTACCTACCTACAGTCCCTACCGTCCCTACCTACCTACAGTCTGTCCCTACAGTCCCTACAGTCCCTACCTACCTACAGTCCCTACAGTCCCTACCTACCTACAGTCCCTACCTATCTACAGTCCCTACCGACCTACAGTCTGTCCCTACAGTCCCTACAGTCCCTACAGTCCCTACCTACCTACAGTCCCTACAGTCCCTACCTACCTACAGTCCCTACAGTCACTACCTACCTACAGTCCCTACAGTCCCTACCTACCTACAGTCACTACCTACCTACAGTCCCTACAGTCACTACCTACCTGCAGTCCCTACAGTCACTACCTACCTACAGTCCCTACCTACCTACAGTCCCTACCTACCTACAGTCCCTACAGTCACTACCTACCTACAGTACCTACAGTCCCTACCTACCTACAGTCCCTACAGTCCCTACCTGCCTACAGTCCCTACCTGCCTACAGTCCCTGCAGTCCCTGCCTGCCAGCAGTCCCTGCCTGCCTGCAGTCCCTGCCTGCCTACAGTCCCTACAGTCTATACATCCCTTCAGTCCCTACAGTCCCTACCTACAGTTTGTACAGTCCCTAGAGTCCCCCCTACCTATGGTCTCTACATTCCCTTCAGTGCCTACAGTCCCTACCTACCTACAGTCTGTCCCTACAGTCCATACAGTCCCTACAGTCCCTACCTACCTACAGTCCCTACAGTCCCTACCGACCTACAGTCTGTCCCTACAGTCCCTACAGTCCCTACAGTCCCTACCTACCTACAGTCCCTACAGTCCCTGCCTGCCTGCAGTCCTACAGTCACTGCCTGCCTGCAGTCCCTACAGTCCCTACCTACCTACAGTCACTGCCTGCCTACAGTCCCTACCTACCTACAGTCCCTACAGTCACTACCTACCTACAGTCCCTACAGTCCCTACCTACCTACAGTCCCTACCTACCTACAGTCCCTACAGTCACTACCTACCTACAGTCCCTACAGTCCCTACCTACCTACAGTCCCTACAGTCACTACCTACAGTTCCAACCTACCTACAGTCACTACCTACCTACAGTCCCTACAGTCACTACCTACCTACAGTCCCTACAGTCACTACCTACCTACAGTCCCTACAGTCACTACCTACCTACAGTCCCTACAGTCACTACCTACCTACAGTCCCTACCTACCTACAGTCCCTACAGTCACTACCTACCTACAGTACCTACAGTCCCTACCTACCTACAGTCCCTACAGTCCCTACCTACCTACAGTCCCTACCTACCTACAGTCCCTACAGTCCCTACCTACCAACAGTCCCTACCTACCTACAGTCCCTACCTACCTACAGTCCCTACAGTCTATACATCCCCTTCAGTCCCTACAGTCCCTACCTACAGTTTGTACAGTCCCTAGAGTCCCCCCTACCTATGGTCTCTACAGTCCCTTCAGTGCCTACAGTCCCTACCTACCTACAGTCTGTCCCTACAGTCCCTACAGTCCCTACAGTCCCTACCTACCTACAGTCCCTACAGTCCCTACAGTCCCTACAGTCCCTACCTACCTACAGTCTGTCCCTACAGTCCCTACAGTCCCTACCTACCTACAGTCCCTACAGTCCCTACCTACCTACAGTCCCTACCTACCTACAGTCTGTCCCTACAGTCCCTACAGTCCCGACCTACCTACAGTCCCTACAGTCCCTACCTACCTACAGTCCCTACAGTCCCTACCTACCTACAGTCTGTCCCTACAGTCCCTACCTACCTACAGTCTGTCCCTACAGTCCCTACAGTCCCTACAGTCCCTACCTACCTACAGTCCCTACAGTCCCTACCTACCTACAGTCCCTACAGTCCCTACCTACCTACAGTCTGTCCCTACAGTCCCTACCTACCTACAGTCTCTACCTACCTACAGTCCCTACAGTCCCTACAGTCCATACCTACAGTCACTACAGTCCCTACCTATCTACAGTCACTACAGTCCCTACAGTCCATACCTACAGTCCTTACCTACAGTCCTTACCTACCTACAGTCTCTACCTACCTACAGTCCCTACAGTCCCTACAGTCCCTACAGGCCCTACAGGCCCTACCTACCTACAGTCCCTACAGTCCCTACCTACCTACAGTTTCTACCTACCTACAGTCCCTACCTACCTACAGCCCCTTCAGTCCCTACAGTCCCTACCTACAGTCTCTACAGTCCCTACAGTCCCTACAGTACCTACAGTCCCTACCTACCTACAGCCCCTACAGTCTGTACAGCCCCTTCAGTCCATACAGTCCCTACCTACAGTCTCTACAGTCCCTACAGTCCCTACAGTACCTACAGTCCCTATCTACCTACAGTCCCTACAGTACCTACAGTCTGTACAGCCCCTTCAGTCCCTACAGTCCCTACCTACAGTCTCTACAGTCCCTACAGTCCCTACAGTACCTACAGTCCCTACCTACCTACAGCCCCTACAGTCTGTACAGCCCCTTCAGTCCATACAGTCCCTACCTACAGTCTCTACAGTCCCTACAGTCCCTACAGTACCTACAGTCCCTATCTACCTACAGTCCCTACAGTACCTACAGTCTGTACAGCCCCTTCAGTCCCTACAGTCCCTACCTACAGTCTCTACAGTCCCTACAGTCCCTACAGTACCTACAGTCCCTACCTACCTACAGCCCCTACAGTCTGTACAGCCCCTTCAGTCCCTACAGTCCCTACCTACAGTCTCTACAGTCCCTACAGTCCCTACAGTACCTACAGTCCCTATCTACCTACAGTCCCTACAGTCCCTACAGTACCTACAGTCCCTACCTACCTACAGCCCCTACAGTCTGTACAGCCCCTTCAGTCCCTACAGTCCCTACCTACAGTCTCTACAGTCCCTACAGTCCCTACAGTACCTACAGTCACTATCTACCTACAGTCCCTACAGTACCTACAGTCACTATCTACCTTCAGTCCCTACAGTCCCTACCTACAGTCTCTACAGTCCCTACAGTCCCTACAGTACCTACAGTCCCTATCTACCTACAGTCCCTACAGTCCCTACAGTACCTACAGTCCCTACCTACCTACAGCCCCTACAGTCTGTACAGCCCCTTCAGTCCCTACAGTCCCTACCTACAGTCTCTACAGTCCCTACAGTCCCTACAGTACCTACAGTCCCTACAGTACCTACAGTCCCTACCTACCTACAGTCCCTACAGTCCCTACAGTCACTATCTACCTACAGTCCCTACAGTCCCTACAGTCCCTATCTACCTACAGTCCCTACAGTCCCTACCTACAGTCCCTACAGTCCCTATCTACCTACAGTCCCTACAGTACCTACAGTCCCTACCTACCTACAGTCCCTACAGTCCCTACAGTCACTATCTACCTACAGTCCCTACAGTACCTACAGTCCCTACCTACCTACAGTCCCTACAGTCCCTACCTACAGTCCCTACAGTCCCTATCTACCTACAGTCCCTACAGTCCCTACCTACCTACAGTCCCTATCTACCTACAGTCCCTACCTTTTTCAAATCAAATCTAAGTTTTCTTGTCACGTGCGCCAAATACAGCATGTGTCGACCTTACAGACACCGGTTACATACAGACACCGGTTAGTCAGGCTGATTGAGGTAGTATGTACATGTAGATATGGTTAAAGTGACTATGCATATATGATGAACAGAGAGTAGCAGTAGAGTAAAATAGTGTTTGGTTGGGAAGGGGCACACAATGCAAATAGTCAGAGTAGCCATTTGATTACCTGTTCAGGAGTCTTATGGCTTGGGGGTAAAAACTGTTGAGAAGCCTTTTTGTCCTAGACTTGGCACTCTTTTTAGGGCCTTCCTCTGACACCGCCTGGTGTAGAGGTCCTGGATGGTAGGAAGCTTTGCCACGGTGATGTACTGGGCCGTACACACTACCCTCTGTAGTGCCTTGTGGTCTTTGGCCGAGCAATTGCCGTACCAGGCAGTGATGTTGCAATGATGTTGCAGTTGTAGAATCTTTTGAGGATCTCAGCACCCATGTCAAATCTTTTTAGTTTCCTGAAGGGGAATAGGCTTTGTCGTGCCCTCTTCACGACTGTCTTGGTGTGTTTGGACCATGTTAGTTTGTTGTTGATGTGGACACTGAGGATCTTGAAGCTCTCAACCTGCTCCACTACAGCCCCGTCGATGAGAATGGGGGTGTGCTCGGTCCTCCTTTTCCCATAGTCCACAATCATCTCCTTAGTCTTGGTTACGTTGAGGGAGAGGTTGTTATTCTAGCACCACACGGCCAGGTCGCTGACCTCCTCCCTATAGGTTGTCTCATCATTGTCGGGGATCAGGCCTACCACTGTTGTGTCGTCTGCAAACTTAATGATGGTGTTGGAGTCGTGCCTGGCCATGCAGTCATGGATGAACATGCCCTTTTCCACCTGGACAGGAGGGGACTGAGCACGCACCCCTGTGGAGCTCCAGTGTTGAGGATCAGCGTGGCAGATGTGTTGCTACCTACCCTCACCACCTGGGGGAGGCCCGTCAGGAAGTCCAGGATCCAGTTGCAGATGGAGGTGTTTAGTCCCAGGGTCCTTAGCTTAGTGATGAGCTTTGAGTGTACTATGGTGTTGAACTCTGGGCTGTAGTCAATTAATATCATTCTCACATAAGTGTTCCTTTTGTCCAGGTGGAAAAGGGCAGTGTGGAGTGCAATAGAGATTGCATCATCTGTGGATCTGTTTGGGCGGTATGCAAATTGGAGTGGGTCTAGGGCTTCTGGGATAATGGTGTTGATGTGAGCCATTACCAACCTGTCAAAGCACTTCATGTCTACAGACGTGAGTGCTACGAGTCTACAGTCCCTACCGAACCTACAGTCCCTAGTCCTTACCTACAGTCTGTACAGTCCCCTCAGTCCCTACAGTCCATACCTACCTACAGTCTGTACAGTCCCTACCTACCTACAGTCCGTACCTACCTACAGTCCTTAACTACCTCTTGTTCCATGTTCATATGGGTAATGTGTATCACAGCCGGATAGGCTGTGTTTCCCCTGTCAGAATTCATACCATAACCAACTGAGTTACCAGCTTCTGGTTGGTCTTAAATATCCTTATCAGCGCTGCCTGAAATTAGCCCTTTGGATCACGTTTTTAAAGACACGCCTCAAAAACGTCCACCCCTCCCATCTGGGCCCAAGCGAGCTGATATAAGACAGGTAAATTGCTGAACCTGGCATTAGGGCTGGAAAATGCGCCAGTTTTTTGCAAAATTGCTTTTGACACTAGCGCCGCCTTAACGCCAGAGCCCATAGTCCCTTTTTTTAAAAGTGGCCCTGGATGGGATGGGATGGGATGGGATGGGATGGGCGTGGATGGGGTGGAATGGGGTGGGATGGGATGGGATGGGATTGGATGGGATGGGCGTGGATGGGATGGGATTGGATGGGATGGGCGTGGATGGGATGGGATGGGCGTGGATGGGATGGGATGGGGTGGAATGGGATGGGATGGGGTGGGATGGGATGGGATTGGATGGGATGGGATGGGCATGGATGGGGTGGGATGGGATGGGATTGGATGGGATGGGCGTGGATGGGGTGGGATGGGATGGGCGTGGATGGGATGGGATGGGCGTGGATGGGATTGGATGGGGTGGGCGTGGATGGGGTGGGATGGGATGGGCGTGGATGGGATGGGATGGGATAGGCATGGATGGGATGGGATGGGCGTGGATGGGATGGGATGGGCGTGGATGGGATGGGATGGGCGTGGATGGGATGGGATGGGCGTGGATGGGGTGGATGGGATGGGATTGGATGGGATGGGCATGGATGGGATGGGCATGGATGGGGTGGGATGGGATGGGATTGGATGGGATGGGCGTGGATGGGATGGGCGTGGATGGGGTGGGATGGGATGGGATTGGATGGGCGTGGATGGGATGGGATGGTGTGGATGTGGTGGGATGGTGATGGGCGTGGATGGGATGGGATGGGGTCGGATTGGATGGGTGTGGATGGGGTGGGATGGGATTGGATGGGATGGGCGTGGATGGGATGGGATGGGCGTGGATGGGGTGGGATGGGCGTGGATGGGATGGGCGTGGGATGGCGTGGATGGGATGGGATGGCGTGGATGGGGTGGGATGGGATGGCGTGGATGGGATTGGATGGGGTGGAATGGGGTGGGATGGGATGGGATGGGATTGGATGGGATGGGCGTGGATGGGATGGGCGTGGATGGGATGGGATGGGGTGGAATGGGATGGGATGGGGTGGGATGGGATGGGATAGGCATGGATGGGATGGGATGGGCGTGGATGGGATGGGATGGGCGTGGATGGGATGGGATGGGCATGGATGGGGTGGGATGGGATGGGATTGGATGGGATGGGCATGGATGGATGGGATGGGCATGGATGGGGTGGGATGGGATGGGATTGGATGGGATGGGCGTGGATGGGATGGGGCGTGGATGGGGTGGGATGGGATTGGATGGGCGTGGATGGGATGGGATGGTGTGGATGTGGTGGGATGGTGATGGGCGTGGATGGGATGGGATGGGGTCGGATGGGGTGGGCGTGGATGGGATGGGATGGGCGTGGATGGGATGGGATGGGGTGGGGTGGGCGTGGATGGGATGGGATTGGATGGGTGTGGATGGGGTGGGATGGGATTGGATGGGATGGGCGTGGATGGGATGGGATGGGCGTGGATGGGGTGGGATGGGCGTGGATGGGATGGGCGTGGGATGGGCGTGGATGGGATGGGATGGGCGTGGATGGGGTGGGATGGGATGGGCGTGGATGGGATGGGATGGGCGTGGATGGGATTGGATGGGATTGGATGGGATGGGCGTGGATGGGGTGGGATGGGATGGGATGGCGTGGATGGGATGGGCGTGGATGGGATGGGGTGGGATGGGCGTGGATGGGATGGGCGTGGATGGGATGGGATGGGCGTGGATGGGTGTGGATGGGGTGGGATGGGATGGGCGTGGATGGGCGTGGATGGGGTGGGATGGGCGTGGATGGGATGGGCGTGGATGGGCGTGGGATGGGCGTGGATGGGATGGGATGGGATGGGGTGGGATGGGATGGGCGTGGATGGGATGGGATGGGATGGGCGTGGATGGGATTGGATGGGATTGGATGGGATGGGCGTGGATGGGATGGGCGTGGATGGGATGGGATGGGTGTGGATGGGGTGGGATGGGATGGGATGGGCGTGGATGGGATGGGCGTGGATGGGATGGGGTGGGATGGGCGTGGATGGGATGGGCGTGGATGGGATGGGATGGCATGGGCGTGGATGGGCGTGGATGGGGTGGGATGGGATTGGATGGGCGTGGATGGGATGGGATGGTGTGGATGTGGTGGGATGGTGATGGGCGTGGATGGGATGGGATGGGGTCGGATGGGGTGGGCGTGGATGGGATGGGATGGGCGTGGATGGGATGGGATGGGGTGGGGTGGGCGTGGATGGGATGGGATTGGATGGGTGTGGATGGGATGGGATGGGCATGGATGGGATGGGATGGGATTGGATGGGATGGGTGTGGATGGGGTGGGATGGGATGGGTGTGGATGGGATGGGTGTGGATGGGATGGGCATGGATGGGATGGGATGGGATGGGGTGGGATGGGATGGCGTGGATGGGCGTGGGATGGGCGTGGATGGGATGGGATGGGCGTGGATGGGGTGGGATGGGATGGGATGGGGTGGGATGGGCGTGGATGGGATGGGCGTGGATGGGATGGGATGGGCGTGGATGGGGTGGGATGGGCGTGGATGGGATGGGCGTGGATGGGTTGGGCGTGGATGGGATGGGCGTGGATCGGGTGGGATGGGATGGCGTGGATGGGCGTGGATGGGATGGGATGGGCGTGGATGGGGTGGGATGGGATGGCGTGGATGGGCGTGGGATGGGCGTGGATGGGATGGGATGGGCGTGGATGGGGTGGGATGGGATGGGCGTGGATGGGATGGGCGTGGATGGGATGGGATGGGGTGGGATGGGATGGATTGGGCGTGGATGGGATTGGCGTGGATGGGATGGGATGGGCGTGGATGGGATGGGCGTGGATGGGATGGGATGGGCGTGGATGGGGTGGGATGGGCGTGGATGGGATGGGCGTGGATGGGATGGGCGTGGATGGGATGGCGTGGATGGGCGTGGATGGGATGGGATGGGATGGGCATGGATGGGATGGGATGGGCGTGGATGGGGTGGGATGGGCGTGGATGGGATGGGCGTGGATGGGATGGGATGGGCGTGGATGGGGTGGGATGGGCGTGGATGGGATGGGCGTGGATGGGTTGGGCGTGGATGGGATGGGCGTGGATGGGGTGGGATGGGATGGCGTGGATGGGCGTGGGATGGGCGTGGATGGGATGGGATGGGTGTGGATGGGGTGGGATGGGATGGGATGGGGTGGGCGTGGATGGGATGGGCGTGGGATGGGATGGCGTGGATGGGATGGGCGTGGATGGGATGGGATGGCGTGGATGGGATGGGCGTGGGATGGGATGGCGTGGATGGGGTGGGATGGGCGTGGATGGGATGGGCGTGGATGGGTTGGGCGTGGATGGGATGGGCGTGGATGGGGTGGGATGGGATGGCGTGGATGGGCGTGGGATGGGCGTGGATGGGATGGGATGGGTGTGGATGGGGTGGGATGGGATGGGATGGGGTGGGCGTGGATGGGATGGGCGTGGGATGGGATGGCGTGGATGGGATGGGCGTGGATGGGATGGGATGGCGTGGATGGGATGGGCGTGGATGGGATGGGCGTGGATGGGATGGCGTGGATGGGATGGGATGGCGTGGATGGGATGGGGTGGGATGGGATGGGATGGGCGTGGATGGGGTGGGATGGGATGGGCGTGGATGGGATGGGCGTGGATGGGGTGGGATGGGATGGGCGTGGATGGGATGGGCGTGGATGGGATGGGATGGGTGTGGATGGGGTGGGATGGGATGGGATGGGATGGGCGTGGATGGGATGGGATGGGATGGGATGGGCGTGGATGGGGTGGGATGGGCGTGGATGGGATGGGATGGGCGTGGATGGGGTGGGATGGGATGGGATGGGCGTGGATGGGGTGGGATGGGATGGGCGTGGATGGGATGGGCGTGGATGGGATGGGATGGGCGTGGATGGGGTGGGATGGGATGGGCGTGGATGGGATGGGCGTGGATGGGATGGGATGGGTGTGGATGGGGTGGGATGGGATGGGATGGGGTGGATGGGATGGGCGTGGGATGGGATGGCGTGGATGGGATGGCGTGGATGGGATGGGATGGCGTGGATGGGATGGGCGTGGGATGGGATGGCGTGGATGGGATGGGCGTGGATGGGATGGGATGGGCGTGGATGGGATGGCGTGGATGGGATGGGATGGCGTGGATGGGATGGGCGTGGGATGGGATGGCGTGGATGGGATGGGATGGGCGTGGATGGGATGGGATGGGCGTGGATGGGATGGGTGTGGATGGGGTGGGATGGGATGGGCGTGGATGGGATGGGTGTGGATGGGATTGGATGGGATGGCGTGGATGGGATGGGATAGGCGTGGATGGGATGGGATGGGCGTGGATGGGGTGGGATGGGATGGGCGTGGATGGGATGGGCGTGGATGGGCGTGGATGGGATGGGATGGGATGGGATGGGATGGAATGGGCGTGGATGGGGTGGGGTGGGATGGGATGGGATGGGATGGGCGTGGATGGGGTGGGATGGGCGTGGATGGGATGGGATGGGCGTGGATGGGGTGGGATGAGGTGGGAGGGGTGGGATGGGATGGGCGTGGATGGGATGGGATGGGCGTGGATGGGATTGGATGGGATGGCGTGGATGGGCGTGGATGGGGTGGGATGGGATGGGATGGGCGTGGATGGGATGGGCGTGGATGGGGATGGGGTGGGATGGGCGTGGATGGGATGGGCGTGGATGGGATGGGATGGGCGTGGATGGGTGTGGATGGGGTGGGATGGGATGGCGTGGATGGGCGTGGATGGGGTGGGATGGGATGGGATGGGATGGGCGTGGATGGGATGGGATGGCGTGGATGGGATGGGCGTGGATGGGCGTGGGATGGGCGTGGATGGGATGGGATGGGCGTGGATGGGGTGGGATGGGATGGGCGTGGATGGGATGGGATGGGATGGGCGTGGATGGGATTGGATGGGATTGGATGGGATGGGCGTGGATGGGATGGGCGTGGATGGGATGGGATGGGTGTGGATGGGGTGGGATGGGATGGGATGGCGTGGATGGGATGGCGTGGATGGGATGGGGTGGGATGGGCGTGGATGGGATGGGCGTGGATGGGATGGGATGGCATGGGCGTGGATGGGTGTGGATGGGGTGGGATGGGATGGGCGTGGATGGCGTGGATGGGCGTGGATGGGATGGGATGGGCGTGGATGGGGTGGGATGGGCGTGGATGGGATGGGATGGGGTGGGATGGGATGGGCGTGGATGGGGTGGGATGGGCGTGGATGGGGTGGGATGGGATGGGATGGGCGTGGATAGGGTGGGATGGGATGGGCATGGATGGATGGGATGGGCATGGATGGGATGGGATGGGATTGGATGGGATGGGTGTGGATGGGGTGGGATGGGATGGGTGTGGATGGGATGGTGTGGATGGGATGGGCATGGATGGGATGGGATGGGATGGGGTGGGATGGGATGGCGTGGATGGGATGGGATGGGCGTGGATGGGATGGGATGGGCGTGGATGGGGTGGGATGGGATGGGATGGGATGGGATGGGCGTGGATGGGATGGCGTGGATGGGATGGGATGGGCGTGGATGGGGTGGGATGGGCGTGGATGGGATGGGCGTGGATGGGATGGGCGTGGATGGGCGTGGATCGGGTGGGATGGGATGGCGTGGATGGGCGTGGATGGGATGGGATGGGCGTGGATGGGGTGGGATGGGATGGCGTGGATGGATGGGATGGCGTGGATGGGATGGGATGGGCGTGGATGGGGTGGGATGGGATGGCGTGGATGGGATGGGATGGGGTGGGATGGGATGGATTGGGCGTGGATGGGATGGCGTGGATGGGATGGGATGGGCGTGGATGGGATGGGCGTGGATGGGATGGGATGGGCGTGGATGGGGTGGGATGGCGTGGATGGGATGGCGTGGATGGGATGGGCGTGGATGGGATGGCGTGGATGGCGGGATGGGATGGGATGGGATGGGCATGGATGGGATGGGATGGGCGTGGATGGGGTGGGATGGGATGGGATGGATGGCGTGGATGGGATGGGATGGGCGTGGATGGGGTGGGATGGGCGTGGATGGGATGGGCGTGGATGGGTTGGCGTGGATGGGATGGGCGTGGATGGGGTGGGATGGGATGGCGTGGATGGGCGTGGGATGGGCGTGGATGGGATGGGATGGGTGTGGATGGGGTGGGATGGGATGGGATGGGGTGGCGTGGATGGGATGGGCGTGGGATGGGATGGCGTGGATGGGATGGCGTGGATGGGATGGGATGGCGTGGATGGGATGGGCGTGGGATGGGATGGCGTGGATGGGGTGGGATGGGCGTGGATGGGATGGGCGTGGATGGGTTGGGCGTGGATGGGATGGGCGTGGATGGGGTGGGATGGGATGGCGTGGATGGGCGTGGGATGGCGTGGATGGGATGGGATGGGTGTGGATGGGTGGGATGGGATGGGATGGGGTGGCGTGGGGATGGGCGTGGATGGATGGCGTGGATGGGATGGGCGTGGATGGGATGGATGGCGTGGATGGGATGGGCGTGGATGGGATGGGCGTGGATGGGATGGGCGTGGATGGGATGGGATGGCGTGGATGGATGGGGTGGGATGGGATGGGATGGCGTGGATGGGGTGGGATGGGATGGGCGTGGATGGGATGGGCGTGGATGGGGTGGGATGGGATGGCGTGGATGGGATGGCGTGGATGGGATGGGATGGGTGTGGATGGGGTGGGATGGGATGGGATGGGATAGGCGTGGATGGGATGGGATGGGATGGGATGGGCGTGGATGGGTGGGATGGGCGTGGATGGGATGGGATGGGCGTGGATGGGGTGGGATGGGATGGGATGGGCGTGGATGGGGTGGGATGGGATGGGCGTGGATGGGATGGGCGTGGATGGGATGGGATGGGCGTGGATGGGGTGGGATGGGATGGCGTGGATGGGATGGGCGTGGATGGGATGGGATGGGTGTGGATGGGGTGGGATGGGATGGGATGGGGTGGGTGGATGGGATGGCGTGGGATGGGATGGCGTGGATGGGATGGGCGGATGGGATGGGATGGCGTGGATGGGATGGGCGTGGGATGGGATGGCGTGGATGGGATGGGCGTGGATGGGATGGGATGGGCGTGGATGGGATGGGCGTGGATGGGATGGGATGGCGTGGATGGGATGGGCGTGGGATGGGATGGCGTGGATGGGATGGGATGGGCGTGGATGGGATGGGATGGGCGTGGATGGGATGGGTGTGGATGGGGTGGGATGGGATGGGCGTGGATGGGATGGGTGTGGATGGGATTGGATGGGATGGGCGTGGATGGGATGGGATAGGCGTGGATGGGATGGGATGGGCGTGGATGGGGTGGGATGGGATGGGCGTGGATGGGATGGGCGTGGATGGGCGTGGATGGGATGGGATGGGATGGGATGGGATGGAATGGGCGTGGATGGGGTGGGGTGGGATGGGATGGGATGGGATGGCGTGGATGGGGTGGGATGGGCGTGGATGGGATGGGATGGCGTGGATGGGGTGGGATGAGGTGGGAGGGTGGGATGGGATGGGCGTGGATGGGATGGGATGGGCTTGGATGGGATGGGATGGGCGTGGATGGGGTGGGATGGGCGTGGATGGGGTGGGATGGGATGGGCATGGATGGGCGTGGATGGGATGGCGTGGATGGGATGGGATTGGATGGGGTGGGATGGGCGTGGATGGGATGGGATGGTATGGGCGTGGGATGGGATGGGATTGGATGGGTGTGGATGGGATTGGATGGGCGTGGATGGGGTGGGATGGGATTGGATGGGGTGGCGTGGATGGGATGGGCGTGGGATGGGATGGGATTGGATGGGATGGGATGGGGTGGAATGGGATGGGATGGGGTGGGATGGGATGGGATTGGATGGGATGGGATGGGCATGGATGGGGTGGGATGGGATTGGATGGGATGGGCGTGGATGGGGTGGGATGGGATGGCGTGGATGGGATGGGATGGGCGTGGATGGGATTGGATGGGGTGGAATGGAATGGGATGGGATGGGATGGGCATGGATGGGGTGGGATGGGATGGGATGGGATGGGATTGGATGGGATGGGCGTGGATGGGGTGGGATGGGATGGGCGTGGATGGGATGGGATGGGATAGGCATGGATGGGATGGGATGGGCGTGGATGGGATGGGATGGGCGTGGATGGGATGGGATGGGCGTGGATGGGATGGGATGGGCGTGGATGGGATGGGATGGGCATGGATGGGGTGGGATGGGATGGGATTGGATGGGATGGGCATGGATGGGATGGGCATGGATGGGGTGGGATGGGATGGGATTGGATGGGATGGGCGTGGATGGGATGGGCGTGGATGGGGTGGGATGGGATGGGATTGGATGGGCGTGGATGGGATGGGATGGTGTGGATGTGGTGGGATGGTGATGGGCGTGGATGGGATGGGATGGGGTCGGATTGGATGGGTGTGGATGGGGTGGGATGGGATTGGATGGGATGGGCGTGGATGGGATGGGATGGGCGTGGATGGGGTGGGATGGGCGTGGATGGGATGGGCGTGGGATGGGCGTGGATGGGATGGGATGGGCGTGGATGGGGTGGGATGGGATGGGCGTGGATGGGATGGGATGGCGTGGATGGGATTGGATGGGGTGGAATGGGGTGGGATGGGATGGGATGGGATTGGATGGGATGGGCGTGGATGGGATGGGATGGGCGTGGATGGGATGGGATGGGGTGGAATGGGATGGGATGGGGTGGGATGGGATGGGATAGGCATGGATGGGATGGGATGGGCGTGGATGGGATGGGATGGGCGTGGATGGGATGGGATGGGCATGGATGGGGTGGGATGGGATGGGATTGGATGGGATGGGCATGGATGGGATGGGATGGGCATGGATGGGGTGGGATGGGATGGGATTGGATGGGATGGGCGTGGATGGGGTGGGATGGGATTGGATGGGCGTGGATGGGATGGGATGGTGTGGATGTGGTGGGATGGTGATGGGCGTGGATGGGATGGGATGGGGTCGGATGGGGTGGCGTGGATGGGATGGGATGGGCGTGGATGGGATGGGATGGGGTGGGGTGGGCGTGGATGGGATGGGATTGGATGGTGTGGATGGGGTGGGATGGGATTGGATGGGATGGGATGGGCGTGGATGGGGTGGGATGGGCGTGGATGGGATGGGCGTGGGATGGGATGGGATGGGCGTGGATGGGATGGGATGGGCGTGGATGGGATTGGATGGGATGGGCGTGGATGGGGTGGGATGGGATGGGATGGGCGTGGATGGGATGGGCGTGGATGGGATGGGGTGGGATGGGCGTGGATGGGATGGGCGTGGATGGGATGGGATGGGCGTGGATGGGTGTGGATGGGGTGGGATGGGATGGGCGTGGATGGGCGTGGATGGGGTGGGATGGGATGGGCGTGGATGGGATGGCGTGGATGGGCGTGGGATGGGCGTGGATGGGATGCGATGGCGTGGATGGGGTGGGATGGGATGGGCGTGGATGGGATGGGATGGGATGGGCGTGGATGGGATTGGATGGGATTGGATGGGATGGCGTGGATGGGATGGGATGGGATGGGCGTGGATGGGATGGGCGTGGATGGGATGGGATGGGATGGGCGTGGATGGGATGGGATGGGCGTGGATGGGATGGGATGGGCGTGGATGGGATGGGATGGGCGTGGATGGGATGGGATGGGCATGGATGGGGTGGGATGGGATGGGATTGGATGGGATGGGCATGGATGGATGGGCATGGATGGGGTGGGATGGGATGGGATTGGATGGGATGGGCGTGGATGGGATGGGCGTGGATGGGGTGGGATGGGATGGGATTGGATGGCGTGGATGGGATGGGATGGTGTGGATGTGGTGGGATGGTGATGGGCGTGGATGGGATGGGATGGGGTCGGATTGGATGGGTGTGGATGGGGTGGGATGGGATTGGATGGGATGGGCGTGGATGGGATGGGATGGGCGTGGATGGGGTGGGATGGGCGTGGATGGGATGGGCGTGGGATGGGCGTGGATGGGATGGGATGGGCGTGGATGGGGTGGGATGGGATGGGCGTGGATGGGATGGGATGGGCGTGGATGGGATTGGATGGGGTGGAATGGGGTGGGATGGGATGGGATGGGATTGGATGGGATGGCGTGGATGGGATGGGATGGGCGTGGATGGGATGGGATGGGGTGGAATGGGATGGGATGGGGTGGGATGGGATGGGATAGGCATGGATGGGATGGGATGGGCGTGGATGGGATGGGATGGGCGTGGATGGGATGGGATGGGCATGGATGGGGTGGGATGGGATGGGATTGGATGGGATGGGCATGGATGGGATGGGATGGGCATGGATGGGGTGGGATGGGATGGGATTGGATGGGATGGGCGTGGATGGGGTGGGATGGGATTGGATGGGCGTGGATGGGATGGGATGGTGTGGATGTGGTGGGATGGTGATGGGCGTGGATGGGATGGGATGGGGTCGGATGGGGTGGCGTGGATGGGATGGGATGGGCGTGGATGGGATGGGATGGGGTGGGGTGGGCGTGGATGGGATGGGATTGGATGGGTGTGGATGGGGTGGGATGGGATTGGATGGGATGGGATGGGCGTGGATGGGGTGGGATGGGCGTGGATGGGATGGGCGTGGGATGGGATGGGATGGGCGTGGATGGGATGGGATGGGCGTGGATGGGATTGGATGGGATGGGCGTGGATGGGGTGGGATGGGATGGGATGGGCGTGGATGGGATGGGTGGATGGGATGGGGTGGGATGGCGTGGATGGATGGGCGTGGATGGGATGGGATGGGCGTGGATGGGTGTGGATGGGGTGGGATGGGATGGGCGTGGATGGGCGTGGATGGGGTGGGATGGGATGGGCGTGGATGGGATGGGCGTGGATGGGCGTGGGATGGGCGTGGATGGGATGGGATGGGCGTGGATGGGGTGGGATGGGATGGGCGTGGATGGGATGGGATGGGACGGGCGTGGATGGGATTGGATGGGATTGGATGGGATGGCGTGGATGGGATGGCGTGGATGGGATGGGATGGTGTGGATGGGGTGGGATGGGATGGGATGGGCGTGGATGGGATGGGCGTGGATGGGATGGGGTGGGATGGCGTGGATGGGATGGGCGTGGATGGGATGGGATGGGATGGCGTGGATGGGTGTGGATGGGGTGGGATGGGATGGCGTGGATGGGCGTGGATGGGGTGGGATGGGATGGGATGGGCGTGGATGGGATGGGATGGCGTGGATGGGGTGGGATGGGCGTGGATGGGGTGGGATGGCGTGGATGGGATGGGATGGGGTGGGATGGGATGGGCGTGGATGGGGTGGGATGGCGTGGATGGGGTGGGATGGGATGGGATGGGCGTGGATGGGGTGGGATGGGGTGGAATGGGATGGGATGGGATGGGATGGGATGGGCATGGATGGGATGGGATGGGCATGGATGGGATGGGATGGGATTGGATGGGATGGGTGTGGATGGGGGGATGGGATGGGTGTGGATGGGATGGGATGGGGTCGGATTGGATGGGTGTGGATGGGGTGGATGGGATTGGATGGGATGGGCGTGGATGGGATGGGATGGGCGTGGATGGGGTGGGATGGCGTGGATGGGATGGGCGTGGGATGGGCGTGGATGGGATGGGATGGCGTGGATGGGGTGGGATGGGATGGGCGTGGATGGGATGGGATGGGCGTGGATGGGATTGGATGGGGTGGAATGGGGTGGGATGGGATGGGATGGGATTGGATGGGATGGGCGTGGATGGGATGGGATGGGCGTGGATGGGATGGGATGGGGTGGAATGGGATGGGATGGGGTGGGATGGGATGGGATAGGCATGGATGGGATGGGATGGCGTGGATGGGATGGGATGGGCGTGGATGGGATGGGATGGGCATGGATGGGGTGGGATGGGATGGGATTGGATGGGATGGGCATGGATGGGATGGGATGGGCATGGATGGGGTGGGATGGGATGGGATTGGATGGGATGGGCGTGGATGGGATGGGCGTGGATGGGGTGGGATGGGATTGGATGGGCGTGGATGGGATGGGATGGTGTGGATGTGGTGGGATGGTGATGGGCGTGGATGGGATGGGATGGGGTCGGATGGGGTGGGATGGGCGTGGATGGGATGGGATGGGGTGGGGTGGGCGTGGATGGGATGGGATTGGATGGGTGTGGATGGGGTGGGATGGGATTGGATGGGATGGGATGGGCGTGGATGGGGTGGGATGGGCGTGGATGGGATGGGCGTGGATGGGATGGGCGTGGATGGGATGGGGTGGGATGGGCGTGGATGGGATGGGCGTGGATGGGATGGGATGGGCGTGGATGGGTGTGGATGGGGTGGGATGGGATGGCGTGGATGGGCGTGGATGGGGTGGGATGGGATGGGCGTGGATGGGATGGGCGTGGATGGGCGTGGGATGGGCGTGGATGGGATGGGATGGGCGTGGATGGGGTGGGATGGGATGGGCGTGGATGGGATGGGATGGGATGGGCGTGGATGGGATTGGATGGGATTGGATGGGATGGGCGTGGATGGGATGGGCGTGGATGGGATGGGATGGGTGTGGATGGGGTGGGATGGGATGGGATGGGCGTGGATGGGATGGGCGTGGATGGGATGGGGTGGGATGGGCGTGGATGGGATGGGCGTGGATGGGATGGGATGGGATGGCGTGGATGGGTGTGGATGGGGTGGGATGGGATGGCGTGGATGGGCGTGGATGGGGTGGGATGGGATGGGATGGGCGTGGATGGGATGGGATGGGCGTGGATGGGGTGGGATGGCGTGGATGGGGTGGGATGGGCGTGGATGGGATGGGATGGGTGTGGATGGGGTGGGATGGGATGGGATGGGATAGGCGTGGATGGGATGGGATGGGATGGGATGGGCGTGGATGGGGTGGGATGGGCGTGGATGGGATGGGATGGGCGTGGATGGGGTGGGATGGGATGGGATGGCGTGGATGGGGTGGGATGGGATGGGCGTGGATGGGATGGCGTGGATGGGATGGGATGGGCGTGGATGGGGTGGGATGGGATGGCGTGGATGGGATGGACGTGGATGGGATGGGATGGGTGTGGATGGGGTGGGATGGGATGGGATGGGTGGCGTGGATGGGATGGCGTGGGATGGGATGGCGTGGATGGGATGGCGTGGATGGGATGGGATGGCGTGGATGGGATGGGCGTGGGATGGGATGGCGTGGATGGGATGGGCGTGGATGGGATGGGATGGCGTGGATGGGATGGGCGTGGATGGGATGGGATGGCGTGGATGGGATGGGCGTGGGATGGGATGGCGTG
Organism: Oncorhynchus nerka; assembly: GCF_034236695.1. Classification (NCBI taxonomy): domain Eukaryota; kingdom Metazoa; phylum Chordata; class Actinopteri; order Salmoniformes; family Salmonidae; genus Oncorhynchus; species Oncorhynchus nerka. The sequence goes on along the minus strand of NC_088397.1, from coordinate 96,815,028 downwards.
GATGGGATGGGATGTGCGTGGATGGGATGGGATGGCGTGGATGGGATGGGTGTGGATGGGGTGGGATGGGATGGGCGTGGATGGGATGGGTGTGGATGGGATTGGATGGGATGGGCGTGGATGGGATGGGATAGCGTGGATGGGATGGGATGGCGTGGATGGGGTGGGGGATGGGATGGCGTGGATGGGATGGGCGTGGATGGCGTGGATGGGATGGGATGGGATGGAATGGGCGTGGATGGGGTGGGGTGGGATGGGATGGGATGGGCGTGGATGGGGTGGGATGGGCGTGGATGGGATGGGATGGCGTGGATGGGGTGGGATGAGGTGGGAGGGTGGGATGGGATGGCGTGGATGGGATGGGATGGGATGGGATGGGATGGGCGTGGATGGGGTGGGATGGCGTGGATGGGGTGGGATGGGATGGGCGTGGATGGGATGGGCGTGGATGGGATGGGATTGGATGGGGTGGGATGGGCGTGGATGGGATGGGATGGTATGGGCGTGGGATGGGATGGGATTGGATGGGTGTGGATGGGATTGGATGGGCGTGGATGGGGTGGGATGGGATTGGATGGGGTGGGCGTGGATGGGATGGGCGTGGGATGGGATGGGATTGGATGGGATGGGCGTGGATGGATGGGATTGGATGGGATGGGCGTGGATGGGATGGGATGGGCGTGGATGGGATGGGATGGGGTGGAATGGGATGGGATGGGGTGGGATGGGATGGGATTGGATGGGATGGGATGGGCATGGATGGGGTGGGATGGGATGGGATTGGATGGGATGGGCGTGGATGGGGTGGGATGGGATGGGCGTGGATGGGATGGGATGGGCGTGGATGGGATTGGATGGGGTGGAATGGAATGGGATGGGATGGGATGGGCATGGATGGGGTGGGATGGGATGGGATGGGATTGGATGGGATGGGCGTGGATGGGGTGGGATGGGATGGGTGTGGATGGGATGGGATGGGATAGGCATGGATGGGATGGGATGGGCGTGGATGGGATGGGATGGCGTGGATGGGATGGGATGGCGTGGATGGGATGGGATGGGCGTGGATGGGATGGGATGGCATGGATGGGGTGGGATGGGATGGGATTGGATGGGATGGGCATGGATGGGATGGGCATGGATGGGGTGGGATGGGATGGGATTGGATGGGATGGGCGTGGATGGGATGGGCGTGGATGGGGTGGGATGGGATGGGATTGGATGGGCGTGGATGGGATGGGATGGTGTGGATGTGGTGGGATGGTGATGGGCGTGGATGGGATGGGATGGGGTCGGATTGGATGGGTGTGGATGGGGTGGGATGGGATTGGATGGGATGGGCGTGGATGGGATGGGATGGCGTGGATGGGGTGGGATGGGCGTGGATGGGATGGCGTGGGATGGGCGTGGATGGGATGGGATGGGCGTGGATGGGGTGGGATGGGATGGCGTGGATGGGATGGGATGGGCGTGGATGGGATTGGATGGGGTGGAATGGGGTGGGATGGGATGGGATGGGATTGGATGGGATGGGCGTGGATGGGATGGGATGGGCGTGGATGGGATGGGATGGGGTGGAATGGGATGGGATGGGGTGGGATGGGATGGGATAGGCATGGATGGGATGGGATGGGCGTGGATGGGATGGGATGGGCGTGGATGGGATGGGATGGGCATGGATGGGGTGGGATGGGATGGGATTGGATGGGATGGGCATGGATGGGATGGGATGGGCATGGATGGGGTGGGATGGGATGGGATTGGATGGGATGGGATTGGATGGGATGGGCGTGGATGGGGTGGGATGGGATTGGATGGCGTGGATGGGATGGGATGGTGTGGATGTGGTGGGATGGTGATGGGCGTGGATGGGATGGGATGGGGTCGGATGGGGTGGGCGTGGATGGGATGGGATGGGCGTGGATGGGATGGGATGGGGTGGGGTGGCGTGGATGGGATGGGATTGGATGGGTGTGGATGGGGTGGGATGGGATTGGATGGGATGGGATGGGCGTGGATGGGGTGGGATGGGCGTGGATGGGATGGGATGGGATGGGCGTGGATGGGTGTGGATGGGGTGGGATGGGATGGCGTGGATGGCGTGGATGGGGTGGGATGGGATGGGATGGGCGTGGATGGGATGGGATGGGCGTGGATGGGGTGGGATGGGCGTGGATGGGGTGGGATGGCGTGGATGGGATGGGATGGGTGTGGATGGGGTGGGATGGGATGGGATGGGATGGGCGTGGATGGGATGGGATGGGATGGGATGGGATGGGCGTGGATGGGGTGGGATGGGCGTGGATGGGATGGGATGGGCGTGGATGGGGTGGGATGGGATGGGATGGGCGTGGATGGGGTGGGATGGGATGGGCGTGGATGGGATGGCGTGGATGGGATGGGATGGGCGTGGATGGGGTGGGATGGGATGGGCGTGGATGGGATGGGCGTGGATGGGATGGGATGGGTGTGGATGGGGTGGGATGGGCGTGGATGGGGTGGGATGGGCGTGGATGGGGTGGGATGGCGTGGATGGGATGGGATGGGATGGGATGGGCATGGATGGGATGGGATGGATGGATGGGATGGGATGGGATTGGATGGGATGGGCGTGGATGGGATGGGATGGCGTGGATGGGTGTGGATGGGGTGGGATGGGATGGCGTGGATGGGCGTGGATGGGGTGGGATGGGATGGGATGGGATGGGCGTGGATGGGATGGGTGGATGGGCGTGGGATGGCGTGGATGGGATGGGATGGGCGTGGATGGGGTGGGATGGGATGGCGTGGATGGGATGGGCGTGGATGGGATTGGATGGGATTGGATGGGATGGGTGGATGGGATGGGCGTGGATGGGATGGGATGGGTGTGGATGGGGTGGGATGGGATGGGATGGGCGTGGATGGGATGGGGTGGGATGGGATGGCGTGGATGGGATGGGATGGGATGGGCGTGGATGGGTGTGGATGGGGTGGGATGGGATGGCGTGGATGGCGTGGATGGGGTGGGATGGGATGGGATGGGCGTGGATGGGATGGGATGGCGTGGATGGGGTGGGATGGGATGGCGTGGATGGGGTGGGATGGGCGTGGATGGGATGGGATGGGGTGGGATGGGATGGGCGTGGATGGGGTGGGATGGGCGTGGATGGGGTGGGATGGGATGGGATGGGCGTGGATGGGGTGGGATGGGGTGGAATGGGATGGGATGGGATGGGATGGGATGGGATGGGCATGGATGGGATGGGATGGGCATGGATGGGATGGGATGGGATTGGATGGGATGGGTGTGGATGGGGGATGGGATGGGTGTGGATGGGATGGGTGTGGATGGGATGGGCATGGATGGGATGGGATGGGGTGGGATGGGATGGCGTGGATGGGCGTGGGATGGGCGTGGATGGGATGGGATGGGCGTGGATGGGGTGGGATGGGATGGGATGGGATGGATGGGGATGGCGTGGATGGGATGGGCGTGGATGGATGGGATGGGCGTGGATGGGGTGGGATGGCGTGGATGGGATGGCGTGGATGGGTTGGCGTGGATGGATGGCGTGGATGGGGTGGGATGGGATGGCGTGGATGGGCGTGGGATGGGCGTGGATGGGATGGGATGGCGTGGATGGGGTGGGATGGGATGGCGTGGATGGGATGGGCGTGGATGGGATGGGATGAGCGTGGATGGGGTGGGATGGGATGGGCGTGGATGGGATGGGATGGTGGGATGGGATGGATTGGCGTGGATGGGATGGGATGGCGTGGATGGGATGGGATGGCGTGGATGGGGTGGATGGGCGTGGATGGGATGGGCGTGGATGGGATGGCGTGGATGGGATGGCGTGGATGGGCGTGGATGGGATGGGCGTGGATGGGATGGGATGGGCGTGGATGGGATGGGATGGGCGTGGATGGGGTGGGATGGCGTGGATGGGATGGCGTGGATGGGATGGGATGGCGTGGATGGGTGGGATGGGCGTGGATGGGATGGGCGTGGATGGGATGGGCGTGGATGGATGGCGTGGATGGGGTGGGATGGGATGGCGTGGATGGGCGTGGATGGGATGGGATGGGTGTGGATGGGGTGGGATGGGATGGGATGGGGTGGGCGTGGATGAGATGGGCGTGGATGGGATGGCGTGGATGGATGGGCGTGGATGGGATGGGATGGCGTGGATGGGATGGGCGTGGGATGGGATGGCGTGGATGGGGTGGGATGGCGTGGATGAGATGGGCGTGGATGGGTTGGCGTGGATGGATGGCGTGGACGGGTGGGATGGGATGGCGTGGATGGGCGTGGGATGGGCGTGGATGGGATGGGATGGGCGTGGATGGGATGGGCGTGGGATGGGATGGCGTGGATGGGATGGGCGTGGATGGGATGGCGGATGGATGGGGTGGGATGGGATGGGATGGGCGTGGATGGGGTGGGATGGGATGGGCGTGGATGGGATGGGATGGGCGTGGATGGGGTGGGATGGGATGGGCGTGGATGGGATGGGCGTGGATGGGCGTGGATGGGATGGGATGGGATGGGATGGAATGGGCGTGGATGGGGTGGGTGGGATGGGATGGGATGGGATGGGCGTGGATGGGGTGGGATGGGCGTGGATGGGATGGGATGGGCGTGGATGGGGTAGGATGGGGTGGGAGGGTGGGATGGGATGGCGTGGATGGGATGGGCTTGGATGGGATGGGATGGGATGGGCGTGGATGGGCGTGGATGGGGTGGGATGGGATGGGCATGGATGGGCGTGGATGGGATGGGCGTGGATGGGATGGGATTGGATGGGGTGGGATGGGCGTGGATGGGATGGGATGGATGGGCGTGGGATGGGATGGGATTGGATGGGTGTGGATGGGATTGGATGGGCGTGGATTGGATTGGATGGGGTGGGCGTGGATGGGATGGGCGTGGATGGGATGGCATGGATGGGATGGGCGTGGATGGGCGTGGGATGGGATGGGCGTGGATGGGATGGGATGGGCGTGGATGGGATGGGTGTGGATGGGGTGGGATGGGATGGGCGTGGATGGGATGGGTGTGGATGGGATTGGATGGGATGGGCGTGGATGGGATGGGATGGGCGTGGATGGGGTGGGATGGCGTGGATGGGGTGGGCGTGGATGGGATGGCATGGATGGGATGGGCGTGGATGGGATGGGATGGGCGTGGATGGGATGGGTGTGGATGGGGTGGGATGGGATGGGCGTGGATGGGATGGTGTGGATGGGATTGGATGGGATGGGCGTGGATGGGATGGGTGTGGATGGGGTGGGATGGGATGGTGTGGATGGGGTGGGATGGGATGGGCGTGGATGGGATGGGTGTGGATGGGATTGGATGGGACGGGGCGTGGATGGGATTGGATGGGATGGGCGTGGATGGGATGGGTGTGGATGGGATTGGATGGGATGGGCGTGGATGGGATGGGATGGGCGTGGATGGGGTGGGATGGGCGTGGATGGGGTGGGATGGGATGGGCGTGGATGGGATGGGGTGGGATGGGCGTGGATGGGGTGGGATGGGCGTGGATGGGGTGGGATGGGCGTGGATGGGGTGGGATGGGCGTGGATGGGGTGGGATGGCGTGGATGGGCGTGGGATGGGATGGGCGTGGATGGGATGGGATGGCGTGGATGGGATGGGTGTGGATGGGGTGGGATGGGATGGGCGTGGATGGGATGGGTGTGGATGGGATTGGATGGGATGGGCGTGGATGGGATGGGATGGGCGTGGATGGGGTGGGATGGGCGTGGATGGGGTGGGCGTGGATGGGATGGCATGGATGGGATGGGCGTGGATGGGATGGGATGGCGTGGATGGGATGGGATGGGATGGTGTGGATGGGGTGGGATGGGATGGGATGGGGTGGGCGTGGATGGGATGGGCGTGGGATGGGATGGCGTGGATGGGATGGGCGTGGATGGGATGGGATGGCGTGGATGGGATGGGATGGGATGGCGTGGATGGGATGGGCGTGGATGGGATGGCGTGGATGGGATGGGCGTGGATGGGATGGGATGGCGTGGATGGGATGGGGTGGGATGGGATGGGATGGGCGTGGATGGATGGGATGGCGTGGATGGGATGGGCGTGGATGGGATGGGATGGGCGTGGATGGGGTGGGATGGGATGGGCGTGGATGGGATGGGATGGGTGTGGATGGGGTGGGATGGGATGGGATGGGATGGCGTGGATGGGATGGGATGGGATGGGATGGGCGTGGATGGGGTGGGATGGCGTGGATGGGATGGGATGGCGTGGATGGGGTGGGATGGGATGGGATGGGCGTGGATGGGTGGGATGGGATGGGCGTGGATGGGATGGGATGGGCGTGGATGGGGTGGGATGGGATGGGCGTGGATGGGATGGGCGTGGATGGGATGGGATGGGTGTGGATGGGGTGGGATGGGATGGGATGGGGTGGGCGTGGATGGGATGGGCGTGGGATGGGATGGCGTGGATGGGATGGCGTGGGATGGGATGGGATGGGGTGGCGTGGATGGGATGGGCGTGGGATGGGATGGCGTGGATGGGATGGCGTGGATGGGATGGGATGGCGTGGATGGGATGGGCGTGGGATGGGATGGCGTGGATGGGATGGGATGGCGTGGATGGGATGGGATGGGCTTGGATGGGATGGGTGTGGATGGGATGGATGGGATGGGTGGATGGGATGGGATGGGATGGGATGGGCGTGGATGGGGTGGGATGGGATGGGCGGGATGGGGATGGGGCGTGGATGGGCGTGGATGGGATGGGATGGGATGGGATGGAATGGGCGTGGATGGGGTGGGGTGGGATGGGGATGGGATGGGCGTGGATGGGGTGGGATGGGCGTGGATGGGATGGGATGGCGTGGATGGGGTGGGATGGGGTGGGAGGGTGGGATGGGATGGGCGTGGATGGGATGGGATGGGCTTGGATGGGATGGGATGGGCGTGGATGGGGTGGGATGGGCGTGGATGGGGTGGGATGGGATGGGCATGGATGGGCGTGGATGGGATGGGCGTGGATGGGATTGGATGGGGTGGATGGGCGTGGATGGGATGGGATGGTATGGGCGTGGGATGGGATGGGATTGGATGGGTGTGGATGGGATTGGATGGGCGTGGATGGGATTGGATGGGGTGGGCGTGGATGGGATGGGCGTGGGATGGGATGGCATGGATGGGATGGGCGTGGATGGGCGTGGGATGGGATGGGCGTGGATGGGATGGGATGGGCGTGGATGGGATGGGTGTGGATGGGGTGGGATGGGATGGGCGTGGATGGGGTGGGATGGGATGGGCGTGGATGGGATGGGATGGGTGTGGATGGGGTGGGATGGGATGGGATGGGATGGGCGTGGATGGGATGGGATGGGATGGGATGGGCGTGGATGGGGTGGGATGGCGTGGATGGGATGGGATGGGCGTGGATGGGGTGGGATGGGATGGCGTGGATGGGGTGGGATGGGATGGGCGTGGATGGGATGGGCGTGGATGGGATGGGATGGGCGTGGATGGGGTGGGATGGGATGGGCGTGGATGGGATGGGCGTGGATGGGATGGGATGGGTGTGGATGGGGTGGGATGGGATGGGGGGGTGGCGTGGATGGGATGGACGTGGGATGGGATGGCGTGGATGGGATGGGCGTGGGATGGGATGGGATGGGGTGGGCGGGATGGGCGTGGCGGGATGGGATGGCGTGGATGGGATGGGAGATGGATGTGGATGAATGGATGGGATGGCGTGGATGGATGGGATGGCGATGGATGGGATGGGATGGCGTGGATGGGATGGGTGTGGATGGGGTGGGATGGGATGGGCGTGGATGGGATGGGTGTGGATGGGATTGGATGGGATGGGCGTGGATAGGATGGGATGGCGTGGATGGGATGGGATGGGCGTGGATGGGTGGGATGGGATGGCGTGGATGGGCGTGGATGGGATGGGATGGGATGGGATGGAATGGGCGTGGATGGGGTGGGGTGGGATGGATGGGATGGGATGGGCGTGGATGGGGTGGGATGGGCGTGGATGGGATGGGATGGGCGTGGATGGGGTGGGATGGGGTGGGAGGGATGGGATGGGATGGGCGTGGATGGGATGGGCTTGGATGGGATGGGATGGGCGTGGATGGGGTGGGATGGCGTGGATGGGGTGGGATGGGATGGGCATGGATGGGCGTGGATGGGATGGGCGTGGATGGGATGGCGGATTGGATGGGGTGGGATGGGCGTGGATGGATGGGATGGATGGGCGTGGGATGGGATGGGATTGGATGGGTGTGGATGGGATTGGATGGGCGTGGATGGGATTGGATGGGGTGGGCGTGGATGGGATGGGGTGGGATGGGATGGCATGGATGGGATGGGCGTGGGATGGGATGGGCGTGGATGGGATGGGATGGCGTGGATGGGATGGGTGTGGATGGGGTGGGATGGGATGGGCGTGGATGGGATGGGCGTGGATGGGGTGGGATGGGCGTGGATGGGATGGGATTGGATGGGGTGGGATGGGCGTGGATGGGATGGGATGGGATGGGCGTGGATGGGGTGGGATGGGATGGGATGGGCGTGGATGGGGTGGGATGGGATGGGCGTGGATGGGGTGGGATGGGATGGGCGTGGATGGGATGGCGTGGATGGGATGGGATGGGTGTGGATGGGGTGGGATGGGATGGGATGGGGATGGGCGTGGATGGGATGGGATGGGATGGGTGGATGGGATGGATGGATGGGATGGGATGGGGTGGGCGTGGATGGGATGGGCGGGATGGGATGGCGTGGATGGGATGGGCGTGGATGGGATGGGATGGCGTGGATGGGATGGGCGTGGGATGGGATGGGTGGATGGGATGGGATGGGATGGGCGTGGATGGGATGGGTGTGGATGGGGTGGGATGGGATGGCGTGGATGGGATGGTGTGGATGGGATGGGCGTGGATGGGATGGGATGGGCGTGGATGGGATGGGATGGGCGTGGATGGGATGGCGTGGATGGGATGGGATGGCGTGGATGGGATGGGCGTGGGATGGGATGGCGTGGATGGGGATGGGATGGGCGTGGATGGGATGGGATGGGCGTGGATGGGATGGGCGGGATGGATGGGATGGCGTGGATGGGATGGGGATGGGGGGTGGATGTGGATGGGGGATGGGCGTGGATGGGATGGGATGGCGTGGATGGGATGGGCGTGGATGGGATGGGATGGCGTGGATGGGATGGCGTGGGATGGGATGGCGTGGATGGGATGGGATGGGCGTGGATGGGATGATGGGATGGGCGTGGATGGGATGGATGGATGGGGATGGGTGGATGGGATGGGCGTGGATGGGATGGTGTGGATGGGATTGGATGGGATGGGCGGGTGGATGGATGGGATGGGACGGGCGGGATGGGATGGGCGTGGATGGGATGGGATGGGCGTGGATGGGATGGGATGGATGGGATGGATGGGCGTGGATGGGGTGGGGTGGGATGGGATGGGATGGGATGGCGTGGATGGGGATGGGATGGCGTGGATGGGATGGGATGGGCGTGGATGGGGTGGGATGGGGTGGGATGGGTGGGATGGGATGGGCGTGGATGGGATGGCTTGGATGGGATGGGATGGGATGGGCGTGGATGGGTGGGATGGGATGGGCATGGATGGATGGGATGGGCGTGGATGGGATGGGATTGGATGGGGTGGGATGGGATGGTGGATGGGATGGGATGGGATGGGCGTGGATGGGATGGGATTGGATGGGCGTGGATGGGATTGGATGGGATGGGCGTGGATGGGATGGGGTGTGGATGGGATGGGATGGATGGGATGGCGTGGATGGGCGTGGGATGGGATGGGCGTGGATGGGATGGGATGGGCGTGGATGGGATGGGTGTGGATGGGGTGGGATGGGATGGGCGTGGATGGGATGGGATGGGATGGATTGGATGGGATGGGCGTGGATGGATGGGATGGGCGTGGATGGGGTGGGATGGGCGTGGATGGGGTGGGATGGGATGGGCGTGGATGGGGTGGCGTGGATGGGATGGCATGGATGGATGGGCGTGGATGGGATGGGATGGGCGTGGATGGGATGGGTGTGGATGGGGTGGGATGGGATGGGCGTGGATGGGATGGGTGTGGATGGGATTGGATGGGATGGGCGTGGATGGGATGGGTGTGGATGGGATGGGATGGGATGGGCGTGGATGGGATGGGATTGGATGGGATGGGCGTGGATGGGATTGGACGGATGGGCGTGGATGGGATGGGTGTGGATGGGATTGGATGGGATGGGCGTGGATGGGATGGGATGGGCGTGGATGGGGTGGGATGGGGTGGGATGGGATGGGCGTGGATGGGATGGCGTGGATGGGATGGCATGGATGGGATGGGCGTGGATGGGATGGGATGGGCGTGGATGGGATGGGTGTGGATGGGGTGGGATGGGATGGGCGTGGATGGATGGGTGTGGATGGGATTGGATGGGATGGGCGTGGATGGGATTGGATGGGATGGGCGTGGATGGGATGGGATGGGATGGATGGCATGGATGGGATGGGTGTGGATGGGGTGGGATGGGATGGGCGTGGATGGGATGGGTGTGGATGGGATTGGATGGGATGGGCGTGGATGGGATGGGATGGGCGTGGATGGGATGGGATGGGATGGCGTGGATGGGATGGGATGGCGTGGATGGGATGGCGGGATGGGATGGGATGGGCGTGGATGGGATGGGATGGCGTGGATGGGATGGGATGGGATGGGATGGATGGGCGGATGGGATGGGTGGATGGGATTGGATGGGATGGGCGTGGATGGGATGGGATGGGCGTGGATGGATGGGATGGGCGTGGGATGGGATGGGGTGGATGGGATGGGCGTGGATGGGCGTGGATGGGATGGGATGGGATGGGATGGAATGGGCGTGGATGGGGTGGGATGGATGGGATGGGCGTGGATGGGGTGGGATGGGCGTGGATGGGATGGGATGGGCGTGGATGGGGTGGGATGGGGTGGGAGGGGGATGGGATGGCGTGGATGAATCGGATGGGATGGGATGGGATGGGATGGGATGGGATGGGCGTGGATGGGGTGGGATGGGCGTGGATGGGGTGGGATGGGATGTGGATGGATGGGCGTGGATGGGATGGGATGGATGGGATGGGATGGCGTGGATGGGATGGGGCGTGGGATGGCGTGGATGGATGGGCGTTGGATGGGATGGGTGGATGGGATTGGATGGCGTGGATGGGATTGGATGGGGTGGCGTGGATGGGATGGGCGTGGGATGGGATGGCATGGATGGGATGGGCGTGGATGGGCGGGATGGGGGCGTGGATGGGCGTGGATGGGATGGGTGGATGGGGTGGGATGGGATGGGCGTGGATGGGATGGGTGTGGATGGGATTGGATGGGATGGGCGTGGATGGGATGGGATGCGTGGATGGGGTGGGATGGGCGTGGATGGGGTGGGATGGGATGGGCGTGGATGGGGTGGGCGTGGATGGGATGGATGGATGGGATGGGCGTGGATGGGATGGGATGGGCGTGGATGGGATGGGTGTGGATGGGGTGGGATGGGATGGGCGTGGATGGGATGGGTGTGGATGGGATTGGATGGGATGGGCGTGGATGGGATGGGTGTGGATGGGGTGGGATGGGATGGGCGTGGATGGGATGGGTGTGGATGGGATTGGATGGGATGGGATGGGATGGCGTGGATGGGATGGGATGGGCGTGGATGGGATGGCGTGGATGGGATGGGATGGCGTGGATGGGATGGCGTGGATGGGATGGGATGGCGTGGATGGGATGGGATGGCGTGGATGGGATGGTGTGGATGGGGTGGGATGGGATGGGCGTGGATGGGATGGGTGTGGATGGGATTGGATGGGATGGCGTGGGATGGGATGGGATGGGCGTGGATGGGATGGGATGGGCGTGGATGGGGTGGGATGGGATGGGCGTGGATGGGATGGGTGGATGGGCGTGGATGGGATGGGATGGGATGGAATGGGCGTGGATGGGGTGGGTGGGATGGGATGGGCGTGGATGGGGTGGGATGGCGTGGATGGGATGGGCGTGGATGGGGTGGGATGGGGTGGGGAGGGGTGGGATGGGATGGGCGTGGATGGGATGGGCTTGGATGGGATGGGATGGGATGGGCGTGGATGGGGTGGGATGGGATGGGCATGGATGGGCGTGGATGGGCGTGGATGGGATGGGATTGGATGGGGTGGGATGGGCGTGGATGGGATGGGATGGGATGGGCGTGGGATGGATGGGATTGGATGGGTGTGGATGGGATTGGATGGGCGTGGATGGGATTGGATGGGATGGGCGTGGATGGGATGGGTGGGATGGGATGGATGGATGGGATGGGCGTGGATGGCGTGGGATGGGATGGGCGTGGATGGGATGGGATGGGCGTGGATGGGATGGTGTGGATGGTGGGATGGGATGGGCGTGGATGGGATGGGTGTGGATGGGATTGGATGGGATGGGCGTGGATGGGATGGGATGGGCGTGGATGGGATGGGATGGATGGGATGGGGGATGGGGTGGGCGTGGATGGGATGGATGGATGGGATGGCGTGGATGGATGGGATGGCGTGGATGGGATGGGTGTGGATGGGTGGATGGGATGGGCGTGGATGGGATGGGTGTGGATGGGATTGGATGGGATGGGCGTGGATGGGATGGGATGGGATGGGGTGGGATGGGATGGGCGTGGATGGGATGGGTGTGGATGGGATTGGATGGGATGGGCGTGGATGGGATTGGATGGGATGGGCGTGGATGGGATGGGTGTGGATGGGATTGGATGGGATGGGCGTGGATGGGATGGGATGGGCGTGGATGGGTGGGATGGGCGTGGATGGGATGGGATGGGATGGGCGTGGATGGGGTGGGCGTGGATGGGATGGCATGGATGGATGGGCGTGGATGGATGGATGGCGTGGATGGGATGGGTGTGGATGGGGTGGGATGGGATGGGCGTGGATGGGATGGTGTGGATGGATGGATGGGATGGGCGTGGATGGGATTGGATGGATGGGCGTGGATGGGATGGCGTGGATGGGATGGATGGATGGGATGGGCGTGGATGGGATGGGATGGGATGGGATGGGTGTTAATGGGGTGGATGGGATGGGCGTGGATGGGATGGTGTGGATGGGATTGGATGGGATGGGCGTGGATGGGATGGGGCGTGGATGGGGTGGGATGGGCGTGGGTGTGGATGGGGTGGGCGTGGATGGGATGGGATGGGTGGGCGTGGATGGGGTGGCGTGGATGGGATGGGATGGGTGGGTGTGGATGGGATGGGCGTGGATGGGATGGGATGGGGTGGGCGTGGATGGGGTGGGCGTGGATGGGATGGGATGGGTGTGGATGGGATGGCGTGGATGGGATGGGATGGGCGTGGATGGGATGGGCGTGGATGGGATGGGATGGGATGGATGGGGTGGGATGGGATGGCGTGGATGGGATGGGATGGGCGTGGATGGGATGGGGGATGGGATGGCGTGGATGGGGTGGGATGGGATGGGCGTGGATGGGATGGGATGGGCGTGGATGGGATGGGATGGGACGGGCGTGGATGGGATGGATGGGATGGGATGGGCGTGGATGGGGTGGATGGCGTGGATGGGATGGGATGGGGACGGGCGTGGATGGGGTGGGATGGGATGGGCGTGGATGGGATGGGATGGGCGTGGATGGGATGGGATGGGATGGCGTGGATGGGATGGGATGGGATGGGATGGGCGTGGATGGGATGGTGTGGATGGGGTGGGATGGATGGGCGTGGATGGGATGGGTGTGGATGGGATGGGATGGGATGGGCGTGGATGGGATGGGATGGGCGTGGATGGGTGGGATGGGCGTGGATGGGGTGGGATGGATGGCGTGGATGGGATGGGCGTGGATGGATGGGATGGGCGTGGATGGGATGGGATGGGATGGGATGGAATGGGCGTGGATGGGGTGGGATGGGATGGGATGGGATGGGATGGGCGTGGATGGGTGGGATGGGCGTGGATGGGATGGGATGGCGTGGATGGGGTGGGATGGGTGGGATGGGATGGGATGGGATGGGCTTGGATGGGATGGGATGGGATGGCCGTGGATGGGGGATGGGCGTGGATGGGGTGGGATGGGATGGGATGTTTGGGCGTGGATGGGATGGGCGTGGATGGGGTGGGATGGGGTGGATGGGATGGGCGTGGATGGGGTGGGATGGGGTGGGATGGGATGGGCGTGGATGGGATGGGATGGGCTTGGATGGGATGGGATGGGATGTGGATGGGGTGGGATGGGCGTGGATGGGGATGGATGGGATGGATGGATGGGCGTGGATGGGATGGGCGTGGATGGGGTGGGATGGGCGATGGATCGGATGGGATTGGATGGGGATGGGATGGGCGGATGGATGGGATGGGATGGGCGTGGATGGGATGGGATTGGATGGGCGTGGATGGGATGGGATGGGATGGGCGTGGATGGGATGGGCGTGGATGGGATGGGCGTGGATGGGATGGATGGGATGGATGGGATGGGATGGGCGTGGATGGGATGGGTGGATGGGATGGGATGGGGATGGGCGTGGATGGGGTGGGGTGGATGGGGTGGGATGGGATGGGCGTGGATGGATGGGCGTGGATGGGATGGGCGTGGATGGGGTGGGATGGGATGGGATGGATGGGGTGGATGGATGGGATGGGTGTGGATGGGGTGGGATGGGTGTGGATGGGATGGGATTGGATGGGATGGGCGTGGATGGGATGGGATGGGGTGGCGTGGATGGGGTAATGGATGGGATGGGCGTGGATGGGATGGGATGGCGTGGATGGGATGGGATGGGCGTGGATGGGATGGATGGGATAGCGTGGATGGGGTGGGATGGGATGGGCGTGGATGGGATGGGATGGGCGTGGATGGGATGGGATGGGATGGGATAGGCGTGGATGGGATGGGATGGGCGTGGATGGGGTGGGATGGGCGTGGATGGGATGGGATGGGATAGGCGTGGATGGGGTGGGATGGGATGGGCGTGGATGGGATGGGATGGGCGTGGATGGGATGGGATGGGATGGGATAGGCGTGGATGGGGATGGGATGGGATGGGCGTGGATGGGATGGGTGTGGATGGGGTGGGATGGGATGGCGTGGATGGGATGGGATGGGTGGATGGGATGGGATGGGATGGGCGTGGATGGGATGGGCGTGGATGGGGTGGGATGGGTGGATGGGTGGGATGGGGTGGGGATGGGATGGGCGTGGATCGGATGGGATGGGCTTGGATGGGATGGGATGGGATGGGCTTGGATGGGGTGGGATGGGCGTGGATGGGGTGGGATGGGATGGGCATGGATGGGCGTGGATGGGATGGCGTGGATGGGGTGGGATGGGCGTGGATGGGATGGGATTGGATGGGGTGGGATGGGCGGATGGGATGGGATGGGATGGGCGTGGGATGGGATGGGATTGGATGGGTGTGGATGGGATTGGATGGGCGTGGATGGGGTGGGATGGGATTGGATGGGGTGGGCGTGGATGGATGGCGTGGGATGGGATGGCATGGATGGGATGGGCGTGGATGGGCGTGGGATGGGATGGGCGTGGATGGGATGGGATGGGCGTGGATGGGATGGGTGTGGATGGGGTGGGATGGGATGGGCGTGGATGGGATGGGTGTGGATGGGATGGCGTGGATGGGATGGGATGGCGTGGATGGGGTGGGATGGCGTGGATGGGATGGGATGGGCGTGGATGGGGTGGGCGTGGATGGGATGGGGTGGGTGTGGATGGGGTGGGCGTGGATGGGATGGGATGGGGTGGGCGTGGATGGGGTGGGGTGGATGGGATGGGCGTGGATGGATGGGCGTGGATGGGATGGGATCGGGGCGTGGATGGGATGGGATGGATAGGCGTGGATGGGGTGGGATGGGATGGGATGGGCGTGGATGGATGGGATGGGATGGGATGGGCGTGGATGGGATGGGATGGGATGGGATGGGCGTGGATGGGGTGGGATGGGCGTGGATGGGATGGATGGGATAGGCGGATGGTGGGATGGGATGGGCGTGGATGGGGTGGGATGGGCGTGGATGGGGTGGGTGTGGATGGGGTGGGCGTGGATGGGATGGGATGGGATGGGATGGGCGTGGATGGGATGGGTGTGGATGGGGTGGGATGGGATGGGCGTGGATGGGATGGGTGTGGATGGGATTGGATGGGATGGGCGTGGATGGGATGGGATGGGCGTGGATGGGGTGGGATGGGGTGGAGGGTGGGATGGGATGGCGTGGATGGGATGGGCTTGGATGGGATGGATGGGATGGGCGTGGATGGGGTGGGATGGCGTGGATGGGGTGGGATGGGATGGGATGGATGGGCGTGGATGGGATGGGCGTGGATGGGATGGGATTGGATGGGGTGGGATGGGCGTGGATGGGATGGGATGGTATGGGCGTGGGATGGGATGGGATTGGATGGGTGTGGACGGGATGGGCGTGGATGGGATTGGATGGGGTGGCGTGGATGGGATGGGCGTGGATGGGATGGGATGGATGGACGGATGGCGTGGATGGGCGGGGGATGGGGCGTGGATGGGATGGGATGGGCGTGGATGGGATGGGCGTGGATGGGTGGGATGGGATGGGCGTGGATGGGATGGGTGATGGGATTGGATGGGATGGGCGTGGATGGGATGGGATGGGCGTGGATGGGGTGGGATGGGGTGGGATGGGATGGGCATGGATGGGGTGGGCGTGGATGGGATGGCATGGATGGGATGGGCGTGGATGGGATGGGATGGGCGTGGATGGGATGGTGTGGATGGGTGGATGGGATGGGCGTGGATGGGATGGGTGTGGATGGGATTGGATGGGATGGGCGTGGATGGGATGGGTGTGGATGGGGTGGGATGGGATGGGCGTGGATGGGATGGGTGTGGATGGGATGGATGGGATGGGCGTGGATGGGATTGGATGGGATGGGCGTGGATGGGATGGGTGTGGATGGATTGGATGGGATGGGCGTGGATGGATGGGATGGGCGTGGATGGGTGGGATGGGCGTGGATGGGGTGGGATTGGATGGGCGTGGATGGGGTGGGATGGTATGGGCGTGGGATGGGATGGGGATGGATGGGTGTGGATGGGATTGGATGGGCGTGGATGGGATTGGATGGGGTGGGCGTGGATGGGATGGGCGTGGATGGATGGATGATGGATGGCGTGGATGGGGCGTGGATGGGATGGGCGTGGATGGGATGGGATGGGCGTGGGGATGGGTGTGGATGGGGTGGATGGATGGGCGTGGATGGGATGGGTGTGGATGGATTGGATGGGATGGGCGTGGATGGGATGGGATGGGCGTGGATGGGGTGGGATGGGATGGGATGGGATGGCGTGGATGGGGTGGGCGTGGATGGGATGGCATGGATGGGATGGGCGTGGATGGGATGGGATGGGCGTGGATGGGATGGGTGTGGATGGGGTGGGATGGGATGGGCGTGGATGGATGGGTGTGGATGGGATGGCGTGGATGGGACGGGCGTGGATGGGATGGGTGGATGGGGTGGGATGGGCGTGGATGGGATGGGTGTGGATGGGATTGGATGGGATGGGCGTGGATGGGATTGGATGGGATGGGTGTGGATGGGATGGGTGTGGATGGATTGGATGGGATGGGCGTGGATGGGATGGGATGGGCGTGGATGGGGTGGGATGGCGTGGATGGGTGGGATGGATGGGGCGTGGATGGGGTGGCGTGGATGGGATGGCATGGATGGATGGGCGTGGATGGGATGGGATGGGCGTGGATGGGATGGGTGTGGATGGGGTGGGATGGGATGGGCGTGGATGGGATGGGTGTGGATGGGATTGGATGGGATGGGCGTGGATGGATTGGATGGGATGGGCGTGGATGGGATGGGCGTGGGATGGGATGGCATGGATGGGATGGGCGTGGATGGGATGGGATGGGCGTGGATGGGATGGGTGTGGATGGGGTGGGATGGGATGGGCGTGGATGGGATGGGTGTGGATGGGATTGGATGGGATGGGCGTGGATGGATGGGCGTGGATGGGTGGGATGGGCGTGGATGGGGTGGGATGGGATGGGCGTGGATGGGGTGGGCGTGGATGGGATGGGATGGGATGGTGTGGATGGGGTGGCGGGATGGGATGGGATGGGATGGCGTGGATGGGGTGGGCGTGGATGGGATGGGATGGGTGTGGATGGGATGGGCGTGGATGGGATGGGATGGGCGTGGATGGGATGGGCGTGGATGGGATGGGATGGGTGTGGATGGGGTGGGATGGGATGGGTGGATGGGATGGGATGGCGTGGATGGGATGGGATGGGATAGGCGTGGATGGGTGGGATGGGATGGCGTGGATGGGATGGGATGGGATGGGGATGGGATGGCGTGGATGGGATGGGATGGGCGTGGATGGGATGGGATGGGATACGGCGTGGATGGGATGGGATGGGATGGGATGGGCGTGGATGGGATGGGTGTGGATGGGGTGGGATGGGATGGGCGTGGATGGGATGGGTGTGGATGGGATTGGATGGGATGGCGTGGATGGGATGGGATGGCGTGGATGGCGTGGATGGGGTGGACGGGATGGGCGTGGATGGGATGGTCGTGGATGGGATGGGATGGGCGTGGATGGATGGGCGGATGGGATGGGATGGCGTGGATGGGTGGGATGGGATGGGATGGATGGGATGGGCGTGGATGGGGTGGGATGGGCGTGGATGGGATGGGATGGGCGTGGATGGGGTGGGGGATGGGATGGGCGTGGATGGGATGGGATGGGCTTGGATGGGATGGGATGGGATGGCCGTGGATGGGGTGGGATGGGCGTGGATGGGGGGATGGGATGGGATGTTTGGCGTGGATGGATGGGCGTGGATGGGGTGGGATGGGCGTGGATGGGATGGGATGGGCGTGGATGGGGTGGGATGGGGTGGGATGGGATGGGCGTGGATGGGATGGGATGGGCGTGGATGGGATGGGATGGGATGGGCTTGGATGGATGGGATGGGCGTGGATGGGGTGGGATGGGATGGGCATGGATGGGCGTGGATGGGATGGCGTGGATGGGGTGGGATGGGCGTGGATGGGATGGGATTGGATGGGTGGGATGGGCGTGGATGGGATGGGATGGGATGGCGTGGATGGGATGGGATGGATGGGCGTGGATGGGATGGGATGGGATGGGCGTGGATGGGATGGGCGTGGATGGGATGGGCGTGGATGGGATGGGATGGGATGGGGTGGGATGGGATGGCGTGGATGGGGTGGGCGTGGATGGGATGGGATGGGGTGGGCGTGGATGGGGTGGCGTGGATGGGGTGGGATGGGATGGGCGTGGATGGGATGGCGTGGATGGGATGGGGCGTGGATGGGGTGGGATGGGATGGGCGTGGATGGGTGGGCGTGGATGGGATGGGTGTGGATGGGGATGGGATGGGTGTGGATGGGATGGGATTGGATGGGATGGGATGGATGGGATGGGATGGGGTGGGCGTGGATGGGATGGGCGTGGATGGGATGGGCGTGGATGGGATGGGATGGGCGTGGATGGGATGGGATGGCGTGGATGGGATGGGATGGGATAGGCGTGGATGGGGTGGGATGGGATGGGCGTGGATGGATGGGATGGCGTGGATGGGATGGGATGGGATGGGATGGCGTGGATGGATGGGATGGGCGTGGATGGGGTGGGATGGGCGTGGATGGGATGGGATGGGATGGGCGTGGATGGGGTGGGATGGGATGGGCGTGGATGGGATGGGATGGCGTGGATGGGATGGGATGGGATAGGCGTGGATGGGATGGGATGGATGGGATGGCGTGGATGGGATGGGTGTGGATGGGGTGGGATGGGATGGGCGTGGATGGGGATGGGATGGGCTTGGATGGGATGGGATGGGATGGCGTGGATGGGTGGGATGGGCGTGGATGGGGTGGGATGGGATGGGATGGATGGGCGTGGATGGGATGGGCGTGGATGGGGTGGGATGGGCGTGGATGGGGATGGGATGGGGTGGATGGGATGGGCGTGGATCGGATGGGATGGGCTTGGATGGGATGGGATGGGATGGGCTTGGATGGGGTGGATGGGCGTGGATGGGGTGGGATGGGATGGGATGGATGGGATGGATGGGATGGGCGTGGATGGGGTGGGATGGGCGTGGATGGGATGGGATTGGATGGGGTGGGATGGGCGTGGATGGATGGGATGGGCGTGGATGGGATGGGATTGGATGGTGTGGATGGGATTGGATGGGCGTGGGATGGGATGGGATTGGATGGGGTGGGCGTGGATGGGATGGGATGGGATGGGATGGGCGTGGATGGGATGGGTGTGGATGGGGATGGGATGGGCGTGGATGGGGGGGTGGATGGGGGATGGATGGCGTGGATGGATGGGATGGGCGTGGGATGGGATGGGCGTGGATGGGATGGGATGGGATGGCGTGGATGGATGGGATGGGATGGGCGGATGGGCGATGGATGGCGGGATGGGTGGGCGTGGATGGGATGGGCGTGGATGGGGATGGGTGTCGGATGGGATGTGGGGGATGGCGTGGATGGGATGGATGGTGGGCGTGGATGGGGATGGGCGTGGATGGATGGGATGGGATGGCGTGGATGGGGATGGGGGCGTGGATGGGATGGGATGGGCGGGATGGGATGGGCGTGGATGGATGGGTGTGGATGGGATGGCGTGGATGGGATGGGATGGCGTGGATGGGATGGCGTGGATGGGATGGGGTGGATGGGATGGGCGTGGATGGATGGCGTGGATGGGATGTGGATGGGATGGGCGTGGATGGGATGGGATGGCGTGGATGGGATGGGATTGGATGGGATGGCGTGGATGGGATGGGATGGGATGGGATGGCGGATGGATGGCGTGGATGGGATGGGATGGGGGCGTGGATGGGATGGGATGGGGGCGTGGATGCGGATGGGATGGCGTGGATGGGAGGGATGGGGGGATAGGCGTGGATGGGATGGGATAGGGATGGGATGGGCGTGGATGGGGTGGATGGGATGGGATGGCGGATGGGATGGGCGTGGATGGATGGATGGGTGTGGATGGGATGGGATGGGATGGCGTGGATGGGGTGGGATGGGATGGCGTGGATGGATGGGATGGGCGTGGATGAGGGGGCGTGGATGGGGGTGGGATGGGATGGCGTGGATGGGATGGGATGGCGTGGATGGGCGTGGATGGGATGGGATGGGCGTGGATGGATGGGATGGGCGTGGATGGGATGGGATGGGCGTGGATAGGATGGGATGTGGATGGGGCGTGGATGGGGATGGGATGGATGGGGGATGGCGTGGATGGGATGGGATGGGAGCGTGGGGGTGGATGGGGTGGGATGGCGTGGATGGGGGATGGGATAGGTGGATGGGATGGGATAGGCGTGGATGGGTGGATGGGATGGCGTGGATGGGATGGCGTGGATGGGATGGGATGGATGTGCATGCGATGGATGGGATGGGATGGCGATGGATGAGATGGATGGCGTGGATGGGATGCGGATGGGATGGATGGGATGGGTGGAGATGGGATGGCGTGGATGGGATGGGATGGCGTGGATGGGATGGTGTGGATGGGGTGGGATGGGATGGGCGTGGATGGGATGGGTGTGGATGGGATGGGCGTGGATGGGATGGGATGGGTGGATGGGATGGGATGGCGTGGATGGGATGGGATGGGATGGGATGGGCGTGGATGGGATGGGATGGGCGTGGATGGGATGGGATAGGATGTGGATGGGCGTGGATGGGATGGCGTGGATGGATGGGATGGGATGGGTGTGGATGGGGTGGGCGTGGATGGGATGGGCGTGGATGGGGTGGGATGGGTGTGGATGGGATGGGATTGGATGGGGGTGGGATGGCGTGGATGGGATGGGATGGGATGGGTGTGGATGGGATTGGCGTGGATGGGGTGGGATAGGCGTGGATGGGGTGGCGTGGATGGGATGGGATGGGCGTGGATGGGATGGGAGGCGTGGATGGGATGGGATGGGATGGGATGGCGTGGATGGGGTGGGATGGGATGGGCGTGGATGGGATGGGCGTGGATGGGATGGATGGATGGCGTGGATGAGATGGGATGGCGTGGATAGGATGGGATGGGATGGCGTGGATGGGATAGCGTGGATGGGATGGGATGGGCGTGGATGGGGTGGGATGGGATGGCGTGGATGGGATGGGCGTGGATGGGATGGGATAGGGATGGCGTGGATGGGATGGGATGGCGTGGATGTGGATGGGGTGGATGGGATGGCGTGGATGGGATGGCGTGGATGGGATGGGGGAGTGGATGGGATGGGATGGCGTGGATGGGATGGGTGTGGATGGGGTGGGATGGGATGGCGTGGATGGGATGGTGTGGATGGGATGGGATGGGATGGGCGTGGATGGGATGGGATGGCGTGGATGGGGTGGGATGGGGGATGGCGTGGATGGGATGCGTGGATGGGATGGGATGGCGTGGATGGATGGCGTGGATGGGATGGGATGGGCGTGGATGGGATGGGATGGATGGGCGTGGATGGGGGCGTGGATGGGGTGGATGGGCGTGGATGGGGTGGGCGTGGATGGGATGGCGTGGATGGGTGGGATGGGTGTGGATGGGATGGGATTGGATGGCGTGGGATGGCGTGGATGGGATGGGATGGTGTGGATGGGATCGATGGCGTAGATGGGTGGGATGGGATGATGAGGTGGCGTGGATGGGATGGGATGGATGGATGGGATGTGGCGTGGATGGGATGGCGTGGATGGGGGGATGGGATGGCGTGGATGGGATGGCGTGGATGGGATGGGATGGGATGGCGTGGATGGGTTGGGATGGGCGTGGATGGGATGGGATGGGTGTGGATGGCGTGGATGGGATGGGCGTGGATGGGATGGGTGGTGGATGGGATGGCGTGGATGGGGTGTGGATGGATGGGATGGGATGGCGTGGATGGGATGGCGTGGATGGGATGGGATGGGCGTGGATGGGTGTGGATGGGGTGGGATGGGATGGGCGTGGATGGGATGGGCGTGGATGGGATGGGATGGGCGTGGATGGGATGGGATGGGATGGGATGGGATGGGATGGGCGTGGATGGGATGGGATGGGATGGCGTGGATGGGATGGCGTGGATGGGATGGATGGGGATGGCGTGGATGGATGGGATGGGGCGTGGATGGGATGGGATGGGCGTGGATGGGATGGGTGGGATGGGATGGCGTGGATGATGGGATGGGCGTGGATGGGATGGGATGGGATGGCGTGGATGGGATGGGCGTGGATGGGATGGGATGGGTGTGGATGGGGTGGATGGGATAGGCGTGGATGGGATGGGATGGGATGGGATGGATGGATGGGATGGGCGTGGATGGGATGGGATGGCGTGGATGGGATGGGATGGGATGGGGCGTGGATGGCGTGGATGGGATGGGATGGGATGGGCGGGATGGATGGGATGGGCGTGGATGGGATGGGCGTGGATGGGATGGGATGGGATGGGCGTGGATGGGATGGCGTGGATGGGATTGGATGGGATGGGCGTGGATGGATGGGATGGGCGTGGATAGGATGATGGATGGGCGTGGATGGCGGCGTGGATGGGATGGGATGGATGGGATGGCGTGGATGGGATGGGATAGGCGTGGATGGGGATGGGATGGCGTGGATGAGATGAGATGGATGGCGTGGATGGGATAGGTGTGGATGAGATGGGATGGGTGTGGATGGGATGATTGCGTGGATGGGATGGGATGGGCGTGGATGGGTGTGGATGGGGATGGATGGGCGTGGATGGGATGGGATGGGTGGATGGGGTGGGATGGATGGCGTGGATGGGATGGGATGGGTGTGGATGGGGTGGGATGGGATGGGCGTGGATGGGATGGGATGGGATGGCGTGGATGGGATAGGCGTGGATGGCGTGGATAGCGTGGATGGATGGGCGTGGATGGGATGGGGGCGTGGATGGGATAGGATAGGCGTGATGGGATAGGAGATAGGGATGGGATGGCGTGGATGGGATAGGCGTGGATGGGATGAGGGCGTGGAGTGGATGGGATGGCGTGGATAGGGCGTGGATGAGGATGGGCGTGGATGGGATGGATGGCGTGGGATGGGGTGGGATGGATGGATGGGATAGGATGGATGGCGTGGATGGGGTGGCGTGGATGGATGGATGGGCGTGGATGATGGGGATGGATAGCGTGGATGGGATGGATGGATGGTAGAGATAGCGTGGATAGGATGGCGTGGATGGCGTGGATGGGGGTGATGGATGGGATGGCGTGGATGGGATAGGCGTGGATGGGATGGGATGGATGGATGGATGTGGATGGGATGGATGAGATAGCGTGGATGGATAGGATGGATGGATAGGGATGGGATGGGATAGGCGTGGATGGGATGGATGGATAGGATGCGTGGATGGGATGGCGTGGATGGGGTGGGATGGGATGGCGTGGATGGGGATGGGATGATGGCGTGGATGGGGTGGGATAGGATGGCGTGGATGGGATGGGATGGCGTGGATGGGATGGCGTGGATGGGATGGGATGGCGTGGATGGGGATGGAGCGTGGATGGGATGGCGTGGATGGGATGGGATGGGGCGTGGATGGGCGTGGATGGGGTGGGATGGGATGGCGTGGATGGGATGGCGTGGGGGATGGGATGGGCGTGGATGGGATGGGATGGCGTGGATGGGATGGGATGTGGATGGGATGGAGGATGGATGGGCGTGGATGGATGTGGATGGGATGGCGTGGATGGGATGGGATGGCGTGGATGGGGTGGGATGGGATAGCGTGGATGGGATGGAGCGTGATGCGATGGGTGTAGATAGGGCGTGGATGGGATGGGATGGCGTGGGCGTGGATGGGATGGGCGTGGATGGGATGGGATGGTGGATGTGGATAGCGTAGATGGATGGGATAGGCGTAGATGGGATGGGATGGGATGGGCGTGGATGGGGTGAGATGGGATGGCGTGGATGGGATGGGATGGGATGGGGTGGGATGGGATGGCGTGGATGGATGGATGGGATGGGATGGCGTGGATGGGATGGGCGTGGATGGGATGGATGGGATGGGGATGGATGGGATGGCGTGGATGGATGGGCGTGGATGGGATGGGATGGGATGGATGGGGATGGGCGTGGATGGGATGGGTGTGGATGGGGTGGGATGGGTGTGGATGGGATGGGATTGGATGGGGTGGGATGGGCGTGGATGGGATGGGATGGGTGTGGATGGGTGGATGGGGTGGGATGGGATTGGATGGGATGGCGTGGATGGGATGGGCGTGGGATGAGCTGGCGTGGATGGGATGGGCGTGGATGGCGTGGGATGGGATGGCGTGGATGGGATGGGATGGCGTGGATGGGCGTGGATGGGATGGGCGTGGGCGTGGATGGGATAGCGTGGGGATGGGATGGGCGTGGATGGGATGGGATGGCGTGGATGGGATGGCGATGGGATGGGTGGATGGCGTGGATGGGATGGGTGTGGATGGGATTGGATGGGATGGGCGTGGATGGGATGGGATGGCGTGGATGGGATGATGGGTGGGATGGATGGCGTGGATGGGATGGGATGGGCGTGGATGGGGGCGTGGATGGGATGGGATGGCGTGGATGGGTGGGTGTGGATGGGATGGGCGATGGATGGGATGGATGGGATGGGGTGGCGTGGATGGGATGGGCGTGGATGGGATGGGATGGGTGTGGATGGGATGGGCGTGGATGGGATGGGATGGGCGTGGATGGGGTGGGATGGGATGGGCGTGGATGGGATGGGCGTGGATGGGATGGGATGGGATGGGTGTGGATGGGGTGGGATGGGATGGGCGTGCATGGGATGGATGTGGATGGGATGGGCGTGGATGGGATGGGATGGGATGGGCGTGGATGGGATGGGCGTGGATGGGATGGGATGGGCGTGGATGGGATGGGCGTGGATGGGATGGGATGGGCGTGGATGGGATGGTCGTGGATGGGATGGGATGGGAGTGGATGGGATGGGTGTGGATGAGTGTGGATGGGTGTGGATGGGGTGGGATGGGCGTGGATGGGATGGGATGGGAGTGGATGGGATGGGTGTGGATGGGTGTGGATGGGTGTGGATGGGGTGGGATGGGCGTGGATGGGATGGGATGGCGTGGATGGGATGGGTGTGGATGGGTGTGCATGCGATGGATGTGGATGGGATGGGCGTGGATGGGATGGGATGGGATGGGCGTGGATGGGATGGGATGGGATGGATGCGTGGATGGGATGGGCGTGGATGGGATGGGATGGTGGATGGGATGGGATGTGGATGGGCGTGGATGGGGTGGGATGGGCGCGGATGGATGGGCGTGGATGGGATGGGCGTGGATGGGATGGGCGTGGATGGGGTGGGATGGGATGGGCGTGGATGGGATGGGATGGGCGTGGATGGATGGGGTGGGATGGGATGGCGTGGATGGGTGTGGATGGGGGGATGGATTGGGATGGGCGTGGATGGGATGGGATGGGCGTGGATGGCGTGATGGGGGATGGGATGGGCGTGGATGGGATGGGTGTGGATAGGATGGGATGGCGTGGATGGGATGGGATGGGGTGGATGGGGATGGATGGGATGGGATGGGATGGGATGGGCGTGGATGGGATGCGATGGGATGGGCGTGGATGGGATGGGATGGGGTGGATGGGGTGGGATGGGATGGGCGTGGATGGGATGGGATGGGTGGATGGGATGGGGCGTGGATGGGGTGGGATGGGATGGGCGTGGATGGGCGTGGATGGGATGGGCGTGGATGGGGTGGGATGGGATGGGCGTGGATGGGATGGCGTGGATGGGATGGGTGGGATGGGTGTGGATGGGGGATTGGATGATGGGATGGGCGTGGATGGATGGGATGGGATGGGCGTGGATGGGATGTGGATGGATGGCGGGATGGATGGGATGGGATGGGCGTGGATGGATGGGATGGGATGGGATGGGATGGATGGGATGTGGATGGGCGTGGATGGCGTGGGATGGGGGGATGGGATGGCGTGGATGGGATGGGATGGGCGTGGATGGGGTGGGATGGGATGGGCGTGGATGGGATGGGATGGGCGTGGATGGGATGGGATGGGATGGCGTAGATGGTGGATGGGATAGCGTGGATGGCGTGGATGGGATGGCGTGGATGGGATGGCGTGGAGGATGGGATGGGCGTGGATGGGTGGATGGGGGATGGGATGGGCGTGGATGGGATGGATAGCGTGGATGGGATGAGATGGGATGGATGGGATGGGATGGGCGTAGATGGATGGGTGGATGTGGATGGGGATGGATGCGGATGGATGGGATGGCGTGGATGGGGTGGATGGGATGGGCGTAGATGGGATGGGATGGGATGGCGTGGATGGATGGGATAGATGAGATGGGATGGATGTGGATGGGATGGGCGTGGATGGGGATGGGATGGGTGAGATGGATGGGATGGGCGTGGATGGGGTGGATGGGGTGGATGGGATGAGGATGGCGTGGATGGGGTGGGATGATGGATGGGATGGGGTGGATGGGATGGGATGGATGGGCGTGGATGGGATGGGATGGGATGGCGTGGATGGGATGGGATAGCGTGGATGGGCGATGGGATGGGGTGGGCGTGGATGGGGTGGATGGGATGGGATGGGTGTGGATGGGATGGGATGAATGGATGTGGATGGGGTGGATGGGGGGTGGATGGCGTGAGATGGGATGGGTGATTGGATGGGATGGGGTGGATGGGATGGGATGGCGTGGATGGGATGGCGTGGATGGGATGGAGGATGGGATGGGCGTGGATGGGATGGGATGGGCGTGGATGGATAGCGTGGATGGGATGGGTGGATGGGCGTGGATGGGATGGCGTGGATGGGGTGGGATGGGATGGGCGTGGATGGGGTGGCGTGGATTGGATGGGATGGGTGTGGATGGGGATGGGCGTGGATGGGGGTGGGTGGATGGATGGGATGGATGGATGTGGGATGGGATGGGCGTGGATGGGATGGGATGGGATGGGCGTGGATGGGGTGGGCGTGGATGGGATGGGATGGTGTGGATGGGGTGGGCGTGGATGGGATGGGATGTGGATGGGATGGGCGTGGATGGGGATGGGATGGCGTGGATGGGATGGGATGGGATGGGCGTGATGGATGGGCGTGGATGGGATGGGATGGGATGGGCGTGGATGGGGTGGGATGGGATGGGCGTGGATGGGATGGGATGGCGTGGATGGGATGGGATGGGATGGGCGTGGATGGGATGGATGGGCGGATGGGATGGGCGTGGATGGATGGGATGGATGGGAGTGGATGGCGTGGGATGGAATGGGATGGGATGGGCGTGGATGGGATGGGATGGGATGGGCGTGGATGGGATGGGATGTGGATGGGCGTGGATGGGATGGGTGGATGGGATGGGCGTGGATGGATGGGATGTGGATGGGGTGGGATGGGATGGGCGTGGATCGGGATGGGCGTGGATGGGATGGCGATGGATGGGATGGGCGTGGATGGGATGGGTGTGGATGGGCGTGGATGGGATGGGCGTGGATGATGGATGGGATGGGATGGGTGATGGATGGGATGGGATGGTGGATGGATGGCGTGGATGGGGTGGATGGGATGGGTGTGGATGGGCGTGGATGGGATGGGGTGGATGGGCGTGGATGGATGGGATGGGCGTGGATGGGATGGGTGTGGATGGTGTTGATGGGTGTGGATGGGGTGAGGCGTGGATGGGATGGGCGTGGATGGGATGGGATGGGCGTGGATGGGATGGGGTGTTGGATGGGATGGGATGGGATGGGCGTGGATGGGATGGGATGGGTGGGATGGGCGTGGATGGGATGGGCATGGATGATGGATGGGATGAGATGGCGTGGATGGATGAGCGTGGATGGGATGGGCGTGATGGGATGGATGGATGGATGGGATGGGATAGGCGTGGATGGGGGGATGGGATAGCGTGGATGGGATGGATGGGCGTAGATGGATGGGATGGCGTGGATGGATGGGCGTGGGATGGGATGGGCGTGGATGGGGGTGGGATGGGATGATGGGATGGGCGTGGATGGGGTGGATGGGTGGATGGGATGGGATGGGATGGGATGGGCGTGGATGGGTGGGATGGGATGGATGGGATGGGATGGGATGGGCGTGGATGGGATGGGCGTGGATGGATGGGATGGGCGTGGATGGATGGGATGGGCGTGGATGGGATGGGCGGGATGGGGGGATGGGATGGGCGTGGATGGGGTGGCGTGGATGGGGATGGGCGTGGATGGGGTGGGATGGGCGTGGATGGATGGGCGTGGATGGGATGGGATGGGATGGGATGGGATGGGATGGGCGTGGATGGGGATGGGATGGGCGTGGATGGGATGGGATGGGATGGGATGTTCAGGCGTGGATGGGGGGTGTGGATGGGATGGATGGGGTGGCGGGATGGGATGGCGTGGATGGGGTGGGATGGGTGTGGGATGGGATGGGCGTGGATGGGATGGGATGGGCGTGGATGGGATGGGTGGATGGGCGTGGATGGGATGGGGGCGTGGATGGGGTGGGATGGGATGGGCGTGGATGGGCGTGGATGGGATGGGATGGGATGGGCGTGGATGGGATGGGTGGATGGCGTGGGATGGGGTGGATGGGATGGGCGGGATGGGCGTGGGATGGGGTGGGATGGGATGGGCGTGGATGGGATGTGGATGGGATGGCGTGGATGGGATGCGTGGATGGATGGCGTGGATGGGATGGGATGGGATGGATGGGGATGGGATGGGCGTGGATGAGGTGGCGTGGATGGGATGGGATGGATGGGGCGTGGATGGGATGGATGGATGGGATGGGATGGGATGGCGTGGATGGGGATGGCGTGGATCGGATGGGATGGGTGTGGATGGGATGGGATGTGGATGGGCGTGGATGGGATGGGCGTGGATGTGGATGGGTGTGGATGGGCGTGGATGGGCGTGGATGGGATGGGATGGGATGGGTGGGATGGCGTGGATGGGATGGGATGGGATGGGCGTGGATGGATGGGCGTGGATGGATGGATGGGCGATGGATGGGATGGGATGGGATGGGATGGGATGGGCGTGGATGGATGGGATGGATGGCGTGGATGGGCGTGGATGGGATGGCGTGGATGGGATGGGATGGCGTGGATGGGATGGGATGGATGGGGTGGGATGGGATGGGCGTGGATGGGATGGGATGGGCGTGGATGGGATGGGATGGGCGTGGATGGGGTGGGATGGGATGGGGGATGGATGGGCGTGGATGGGATGGGATGGGTGTGGATGGGATGGATGGGATGGGATGGGCGTGGATGGATGGCCTGGATGGATGGGATGGGATGGGCTGGCGTGGGATGGGATGGGCGTGGATGGGATGGGATGGGATAGGAATTGGATGGGCGTGGATGGGGATGGGCGTGGATGGGATGGGCGTGGATGGGATGGGCGTGGATGGGATGGGATGGGCGATGGATGGGATGGGCGTGGATGGGGGCGTGGATCGGATGGGGGATGGGATGGGATGGGATGGGATGGCCGGATGATGGCGTGGATGGATAGCGGGGATGGATGGGGGATGGATGGGGTGGATGGGCGTGGATGAGTGGGATGGGATGGGATGGCGTGGATGGGATGGGTGTGGATGGGATGGGATGGGATGGGCGTGGATGGGGCGGATGGGATGGGATGGGTGGGATGGGATGGGCGTGGATGGGATGGGATGGCGATGGGCGTGGATGGGATGGGCGTGGATGGGATGGGATGGGTGTGGATGCGGATGGGATGGGCGTGGATGGGATGGGATGGGCGTGGATGGGATGGGTGTGGATGGCGTGGATGGGATGGGCGTGGATGGGATGGATGGCGTGGATGGGATGGCGTGGATGGGGATGGGATGGGCGTGGATGGGGATGGGATGGCGTGGATGGGATGGGATGGGATGGGCGTGGATGGGGTGGGATGGATGGGTGGATGGGTGTGGATGGGATGGGATGTGCGTGGATGGGATGGATGGGCGTGGATGGGATGGCGTGGATGGGATGGCGGGATGGGATGGATGTGGATGGGATGGGATGGGATCGGGCGTGGATGGGGATGGGATGGGCGTGGATGGGATGGGCGTGGATGGGATGGATGGGATGGCGTGGATGGGATGGGATGGGATGAGGGGCGTGGATGGGGTGGGATGGCGTGGATGGGATAGGCGGGATGGGGGATGGGTGGATGGGATGGGCGTGGATGGGGATGGGATGGGCGTGGATGGATGGGCGTGGATGGGCGTGGATGGGATGGGCGTGGGATGGGATAGGCGTGGATGGGATGGGTGTGGATGGGGTGGGATGGATGGGCGTGGATGGGATGGGATGGGATGGGGATGGGCGTGGATGGATGGCGCGATGGATGGGCGTGGATGGGATGGGATGGGCGTGGATGGTAGCGGGATGGGATGGGCGTGGATGGGCGTGGATGGGGTGGGCGTGGATGGGATGGCGTGGATGGGATGGATGAGATGGGCGTGGGATGGGCGTGGATGGGATGGGATGGGCGTGGATGGGGGCGTGGATGGGATGGGATGGGTGTGGATGGGATGGGCGTGGATGGGATGGGATGGGTGTGGATGGGGATGGGCGTGGATGGGATGGGATGGCGTGGATGGGATGGGTGGGATGGATGGATGGGCGTGGGGGATGGGATGGATGGGATGGGATGGGCGTGGATGGATGGGCGTGGATGGGATGGGATGGGCGTGGATGGGATGGGATGGGGATGGGCGTGGATGGGATGGGATAGGCGTGGATGGGATGGGATGGCGTGGATGGGTGATGGGATGGCGTAGATGAGATGGGATGGGCGTGGATGGGATGGGATAGGCGTGGATGGGGTGGGATGGGTAGGATGGATGGGGGCGTGGATGGGATGGGATGGGATGGGTCGGTGGATGGGATGGGATGAGATGGGATAGATGGGATGAGATGCGTAGATGGGATGGGATGGCGTGGATGGATGGCGGGATGGGGTGGGATGGGATGGGCGTGGATGGGATGGGCCTGGATGGGATAGGGTGGGATGGGCGTGGATGGGATGGGTGAATGGCGTGGATGGGATGGGCGTGAGATGGATGGGGGTGATGGGATGGCGGGATGGGATGGGTAGGGGTGGGATGGGATGGGCGTGGATGGGATGGGATGGGATGGGATGGATGCGTGAATGATGGGATGGGATGGTTGGATGGGATGGCGTGGATGGGATGGGATGGGCGTGGATGGGATAGGCGTGGATGCGGATGGGATGGGCGTGGATGGGATGGCGTGGATGGGATGGGTGGCGTGGATGGGATGGGATGGATGGGATGGATGGCGTGGGATGGGATGGGGATGGGATGGGATGAGGATGGGCGTGGATGGGGTGGCGTGGATGGGATGGGATAGTGTGGATGGGATAGGCGTGGATGGGATGGGATGGCGTGGATGGGTGGGATGGGATGGCGTGGATGGGTGGGATGGGATGGCGTGGATGGGATGGGATGGGCGATGGATGTAGATGGATGGGATGGGTGGGATGGGATGGATGAGATGGGATGGGATGGCGTGGATGGGATGGGGATGGATGGGATGGGATGGCGTGGATGGGATGGGATGGGATGGGCGTGGATGGGATGGGATGGGCGTGGATGGGATGGCGGATGGATGGGATGTGGATGGGATGGATGGATGGGATGGGATGGGCGTAGATGGGATGGGATGAGATGGATGGATGGGATGGGCGTGGATGGGATGGGATAGCGTGGATAGCGGATGGGATGGGCGTGGATGGGGTGGATGGGATGGGATGGGATGGGCGTGGATGGGATGGGCGTGGATGGGATGGATGGGGGGTGGATGGGATGGGATGGGTGTGGATGGGATGGGATGGGTGTGGATGGGGTGGGATGGGATGGGATGGGATGGGCGTGGATGGGATGGGATGGGATGGGATGGGGTGTGGATGGGATGGGCGTGGATGGATGGGAGGATGGGAGTGTGGATGTGGGATGGGATGGGATGGGCGTGGATGGATGGGATGGGCGTGGATGGGATGGGTGATGGGTGTTGATGTGGATGGGTGGATGGATGGGCGTGGTTGGATGGGATGGGATGGGCGTGGATGGGATGGGGTGTTGTGGATGGGGTGGATGGGATGGGCGTGGATGGGGTGGGTGTGGATGGGGTGGGCGTGGATGGGGTGGGCGTGGATGGGATGGATGGGATGGGGGTGGGATGGGATGGGCGTGGATGGGATGGGATGGGATGGGTGGATGGGATAGGATGGATGGGATGGCGTGTGGATGGGATGGGATGGGGATGGATGGCGTGGATGGGATGGGATGGGATGAGATGGGATGGGATGGGATGGGCGGATGGCGATGGATGGGATGGGATGGGCGTGGGATGGGATGGGCGTGGATGGGATGGGCGTGGATGGGATGGGATGGGATGGCGTGGATGGGATGGGCGTGATGAGATGGATGGGTAGATGGATGGGATGGATGGGATGGGATGGCGTGGATGGATGGCGTAGGATGGGATGAGATGGATGGATGGCGTGGATGGGATGGGTGTGGATGGGTGTGGATGGGTGTGGATGGGGTGGGATGGCGGATGAGGGCGTGGATGGATGAGATGAGATAGGTGTGGATGGGATGGCGTGGATGAGATGGGAGGGATGGGATGGGTGTGGATGGGTGTGGATGGGTGGGATAGGCGTGGATGAGATGAGATAGGCGTGGATGGGATAGGTGTGGATGTGTTGATGGGTGTGGATGAGGTGGGATGGGATGGCGTGGATGGATGGGATGGGATGGGCGTGGATGAGATGGGGTGTTGTGGATGGGGTGGGATGGGATGGCGTAGATAGGGTGGGCGTGGATGGGTGGGATGGGATGGCGTAGATGGAATCGGATGGGATGGAGATGGGCGTGGATGGCGGATAGCGGGATGGATGAGGGATGGCGTAGATGGATGGCGTAGATGGCGTGAATGGATGGGATGGGATGAGATGGCGTGATGGGATGGGCGTGGATGGGATGGGATGGCGTGGATGGGATGGGCGGATGGATGGGATAGGAAGGATGGATGGTGTGGATGGGTGTGGGAGGTGTGGATGGGGTAGGATGGCGTGGATGGATGGGATGGGATAGGCGTGATGGGATGGATGGGATGAGATGGATGGATGGGTGTGGATGGGATGGCGAGATGGATGGGGATGGATGGGATGGGATGGGTGTGGATGGGATGGGCGTAGATGAGATGGGATGGGCGTGGAAGGATAGGTGTGATAGGTGTTGATGGGCATGGATGGGGTGGATGGATAGCGTGGATGGGATGGGATGGATAGCGTAGATGGATGGGGTGTTGTGGATGGGATGGGATAGCGTAGATAGGATGGGATGGGATTGGATGGGCGTAGATGAGATGGGATGCGTGGATGGGATGGGATGCGTAGAAGGATGAGATAGGGGATGGATAGCATAGCATGAGATAGCGTAGATGGATGGGATTGATAGCATGGGATGGGGATGGTAGGTAGGATGGATGGCGTGAATAGCATGAGATAGCGTAGATGGATAGGGATTGGATGAGGATGGATGGCGTAGATGGGATGGAATGCGTAGATGGGATAGGATGGCGTAGATGAGATGAGATAGGGGATGGCGTAGATGAGATAGCATGGATGAGATAGCGTAGGCATGGGATAGCGTAGATGAGATAGGATGGATAGATGGGCGTAGATAGGATAGGATGGGATGGGCGTAGGTGGATGGGATTGGATGGGATAGGATTGGATAGCGTAGAAGGATTGGATGGCGGATGGGGCGGGATTGGGATGGGATGGGCGTGGATGGATGGGATGGCGGATGGGATGGGTGGGATGGGATGGCGAGGTAGGATGAGATGGGCGTGGATGAGATGGGATGTGCAAGCAAGACTCAACGTTTTAAAGATGAGTTATGAAGGCTCTTCATGTATGGAGCACAACATTAAATATGAGGCGTGGATGGATGGGCGTGGATGGGGTGGGATGGATGGGATGGGATGGGATGGCATGGGATGGGATGGATGGGATGGGGTGGGATGGGATGGGATTGGATGGGATGGGGTGGGATGGGATGGGATGGGATTGGATGGGATGGCATGGCATGGGGTGGGATGGGGTGGGATGGCATGGGATGGGATGGGATGGGATTGGATGGGATGGGATGGGATGGGCGTGGATGGGATGGGATGTGCAAGCAAGACTCAACGTTTTAAAGATGAGTTATGAAGACTCTTCAATGTACGTAGCACAACATTAAATATTGACTACATAAAAAACATGTTTTATGTCAAAGATTAAGTGAAGAATGTTGCGCTGTCCTCAAAGAAACACCAGATTCCCATAGAAGAGGACTTCTGTAGGTGTAGTCATTTGTCTGTTTGGAGTAGCACAACTCTATTTACTAGAATTACTATTTCATGGACTTTTAAACAAATAAACATATATATTTTTTGTTGTTGTTGTTGATGTAGAACGTTGATGCTAATACACTCCCACATATTGGTTGAGTGTTCTCACTAACGGTTCCTGGTGAATCGTCATTGGTTCAGTGTTCTCACTAACAGTTCCTGGTGAATTGTCATTGGTTGAATGTTCTCACTAACGGTTCCTGGTGAAGCGTCATTGGTTGAGTTTTCTCACTAACGGTTCCTGGTGAATTGTCATTGGTTGAGTGTTCTCACTAACAGTTCCTGGTGAATTGTCACTGGTTGAATGTTCTCACTAACGGTTCCTGGTGAATCGTCATTGGTTGAGTGTTCTCACTAACGGTTCCTGGTGAATCGTCATTGGTTGAATGTTCTCACTAACGGTTTCTGGTGAATCGTCATTGGTTGAGTGTTCTCACTAACGGTTCCTGGTGAATCATCATTGGTTGAGTGTTCTCATTAACGGTTCCTGGTGAATCATTCTCACCTCTTCTTCTAGGGGTTTTATCATGAGTTAGAGGACTACACACACTGAGGGTGATTTATCATCGGACACAACCACTCAACCAGCCAACCAACCAACCACCCAACAACACAACCAACAACTCAACCAACCAACCAACCAACCAACCAACCAACCAACCAACCAACCACTCAACCAACCACCCAACAACACAACCAACAACTCAACCAACCAACAACTCAACCAACCAACCAGCCAACCAACCAACCAGCCAACCAACCAACCACCCAACAACACAACCAACAACTCAACCAACCAACCAACCAACCACCCAACAACACAACCAACAACTCAACCAACCAACCAACCAACCAACCAACCAACCAACCAACCACTCAACCAGCCACAAGGTAATATTTGTATTATCTGTTGTGTATGAGTGATAGTGAGATGGTGTGTGTGAGTGATAACACCACAGTGTGTAGTGGGTGTGATAAGGTTCAGCTGGGGGAAGCCTCGTTCTCTGTGAGGTAGTTTATATCACCCCTCCATTGTGTCTCTCTGTCTCTGTCTCTCAATTTCAATTCAATTCAATTTAAGGGGCTTTATTGGCATGGGCAACATGTGTTAACATTGCCAAAGCAAGTGAAGTAGATAATATACAAAAGTTAAATAAACAATACAAATTAACAGTAAACATTACACTTACAGAAGTTTCAAAACAATATAGACATTACAAATGTCATATTATATATATATACAGTGTTTTAACAATGTCCAAATTGTTAGAGTACAAAGGGAAAATAAATATGGGTTGTAATTACAATGGTGTTTGTTCTTCACTGGTTGCCCCCCCCACCATGTAGAATATGGTCAAGACCTTAAAGAGATGTTACCCCTCCACCGTGTAGAATATGGGCAAGACCTTAAAGAGATGTTACCCCCCCCCCCACCATGTAGAATATGGTCAAGACCTTAAAGAGATGTGACCCCCCCATGTAGAATATGGTCAAGACCTTAAAGAGATGTGACCCCCCCCACCATTTAGAATATGGTCAAGACCTTAAAGAGATGTGACCCCTCCACCATGTAGAATATGGTCAAGACCTTAAAGAGATGTGACCCCCCACCATGTAGAATATGGTCAAGAACTTAAAGAGCTGTGACCCCCCTCACCTTGTAGAATATGGTCAAGACTTTAAAGAGATGTGACCCCCCTCACCTTGTAGAATATGGTCAAGACTTTAGAGAGATGTTACCCCCCTCCACCATGTAGAATATGGTCAAGACTTTAAAGAGATGTGACCCCCACCATGTAGAATATGATCAAGACCTTAAATAGATGTTACCCCCCACCGTGTAGAATATGGTCAAGACCTTAAAGAGATGTGACCCCCCACCATGTAGAATATGGTCAAGACCTTAAGAGCTGTGACCCCCACCATGTAGAATATGGTCAAGACCTTAAAGAGATGTGACCCCCCACCATGTAGAATATGGTCAAGTCCTTAAAGAGATGTGACCCCCCCCACCATGTAAAATGTCCCCAAGAAGGCTATTTATGCTTAATAAAAATGTAAACTCAACATGTAAAGTGTTGGTAACATGTTTTATGAACTGAAATTGAAGAAACCCAAAATTGCTGTAGATCCCCGAAATGTTCAATACGGACTTATTTGTCTCAAATTTTGTGAACAAATTTGTTTCCGTCCCTGTTAGTGAACATTTCTCCTTTGCCAAGATAATCCATCCACCTGACAGCTGTGGCATTATCAAGAAGCTGATTAAACAGTATGATCATTACACAGGTGCACCTTGTGCTGGGGACAATAAAAGCCCACTAAATGTTCAGTTTTGTCACACAACACAATGCCACAGATATCTCAAGTTTTGAGGGAGCGTGCAATTGGCATGCTGACTGCAGGAATGTCCACCAGAGCTGTTGCCAGAAAATTCAATGTTCATTTCTCTACCATAAGCCACCTCCAACATCATTTTAGAGAATAGAGAACATCGTTTTACGTCTAACCGGCCTCACAACCGCAGACCACATGTAACCACACCAGCCCAGGACCTCCACATCAGGCTTCTTCACCTGCAGGATCGTCTGAGACCAGCCGCCCTGGACAGGTGATGAAACTGTGGGTTTGTCTGAGACCAGCCGCCCTGGACAGGTGATGAAACTGTGGGTTTGTCTGAGACCAGCCGCCCTGGACAGGTGATGAAACTGTGGGTTTGTACAACCGAAGAATTTCTGCACAAACTGTCAGAAACCGTCTCAGGGAAACTCATCTGTGTGCTCGTCGTCCTCATCAACTGTCCTACAGAGTCTTGACCTGATTGCAGTTTGGCGTCGTAACCGACTTCAGTGGGCAAAAATGCTCACCTTCGATGGCCACTGGCACGCTGGAGAAGTGTGCTCTTTACGGATGACTCCCGGTTTCAACTGTACCGGGTAGATGGCGTCGTGTGGGCGAGCGGTTTGCTGATGTCAACGTTGTTAACAGAGTGCCTCATGGTGGCAGTGGGGTTATGGTTTGGGCTACGGACAACGAACACAATTGCATTTTATCGATGGCAGATTGAATGCGCAGAGATACCGTGACGAGATCATGAGGCCCCATTGTCGTGCCGTTCATCCGCCGCCATCACCTCATATTTGAGCATGATAATGCACGGCCGGCTCAATGTTCCAAGGATCTGTACACAATTCCTGGAAGCTGAAAATGTACCAGTTCTTCCATGGCCTCCGTACTCACCAGACACGTCACCTATTGAGCATGTTAGGGATGCTCTGGATCGACGTGTACGACAGCGTGTTCCAGTTCCCGCCAATATCCAGCAATGTTGCACAGCCATTGAAGAGGAGTGGGACAACATTCCACAGAACACAATCAACCACCTGATCAACTCTATGTGAAGGAGATGTGTCGTGCTGCATGAGACAAATGGTGGTCACACCAGATACTGACTGGTGTTCTGATCACACCAGATACTGACTGGTTCTGATCCACACCAGATACTGACTGGTGTTCTGATCACACCAGATACTGACTGGTGTTCTGATCACACCAGATACTGACTGGTGTTCTGATCCACACCAGATACTGACTGGTTCTGATCCACACCAGATACCGACTGGTGTTCTGATCACACCAGATACTGACTGGTGTTCTGATCCACACCAGATACTGACTGGTTCTGATCCACACCAGATACTGACTGGTTCTGATCCACACCAGATACTGACTGGTTCTGATCCACACCCCTTCCTTTTCGTTAAAGGTATCTGTGACCAACAGATCCATGTCTGTATCCCCAGTCATGTGAAATCCATAGATTAGGACCTAATACATTTATTTACAATGCCTGTTTTTCCTTATAATGAATTGTAACTCAGTAAAATTGTAGAAGTTGTTGCATTTTATAGATTTAGAAATATGTTTGAAAAATACAGAAGAAAAGAACACAACTTGAATACAGAGTTAAACGTGAGGTGTTGTCGTGGTAACTCTTCCTCCTTTGGTCATGTGACATGCTCTCTTAACTTCATGGTTTGATTGATTGATGTTTTTATTTGATATATATATATATATATATATATACACACAGTACAGGAATAACAAAGAAGAAGAACAGATTCAGATGTGTTTATTTTTGCAATGTTTATTTTTAACTGTCTGTTTGATGGTTGAAAACCGGAGGGAATTCTATTTCTTTCAAAGTCTATCTGAGATTTCTGTATGGTTAGATCCCAAATTGAATATATAGTGCACTCCTGTGTAGGGCACTACTTTTGACCAGAGCCCTATGGGGTTACATCAAAAGTAGTGCACTACACTGTATATGAAATAGGGTGCCATTTGGGATTCACAGTCTGAGATCAGACTGCATAGATGCTAAAAGTCCAGCTGGAGACCTCACCAAGGTTCACAGGTCACCTCCAGAATAGAACGGACACACAGAACAGGAAGTGATGCGTGTGTTCTGGTACAACTGACGGGACATTTGTGTGTGTGTGTGTGTGTGTGTGTGTGTGTGTGTGTGTGTGTGTGTGTGGGTGGGTGTGTGTGTGTGTGTTTGGAAATGTGAGTGTATTCTGGTACCACTGACTGGGCATCTGCTCGCGTGTGTGTGTGTGTGTGTGTGTGTGTGTGTGTGTGTGTGTGTGTGTGTGTGTGTGTGTGTGTGGGTGTGTGTGTGTGTGTTTGGAAATGTGAGTGTATTCTGGTACAACTGACGGGACATCTGCTCGTGTGTGTGTGTGTGTGTGTGTGTGTGTGTGTGTGTGTGTGTGTGTGTGTGTGTGTGTGTGTGTGTGTGTGTGTGTGTGTGTATATATATATGTATTCTGGTACCACTGACTGGGCATCTGGGAATGTAGACAGATCTCTCAACATGGATAAAGGTTGTATCCAGAATGTGGTATCGTTCCTTTAGAACGTCAGAACTCTGTAACAAAACATTCCTGTTCCAAAAACTATCTTCAAAATCTATTGGACTTTTTCTTCACTGAAAATATATCCTTGCATGCTACATCAGTTCTGGTGTTTTTTTTATGACTAATTGTGCCGTAATTCCGATCCTTATTCACCACCTATTGCATGGTAGTTGTAATGCTGTAGGACAGTTGTATTGTTCTAGAACAGTTGTATTGTTCTAGAACAGTTGTATTGTTCTAGAACAGTTGTATTGTTCTAGGACAGTTGTATTGTTCTAGGACAGTTGTATTATTCTAGAACAGTTGTATTGTTCTAGGACAGTTGTATTGTTCTAGGACAGTTGTATTATTCTAGAACAGTTGTATTGTTCTAGGACAGTTGTAATGCTGTAGGACAGTTGTATTGTTCTAGAACAGTTGTATTATTCTAGGACAGTTCATTGTTCTAGGACAGTTGTATTATTCTAGAACAGTTGTATTGTTCTAGGACAGTTGTATTATTCTAGAACAGTTGTATTGTTCTAGGACAGTTGTAATGCTGTAGGACAGTTGTATTGTTCTAGAACAGTTGTATTGTTCTAGGACAGTTGTATTGTTCTAGGACAATTGTATTGTTCTAGGACAGTTGTATTGTTCTAGGACAGTTGTATTATTCTAGAACAGTTGTATTGTTCTAGGACAGTTGTATTATTCTAGAACAGTTGTATTGTTCTAGGACAGTTGTAATGCTGTAGGACAGTTGTATTGTTCTAGGACAGTTGTATTATTCTAGAACAGTTGTATTGTTCTAGGAGAGTTGTATTATTCTAGAACAGTTGTATTGTTCTAGGACAGTTGTAATGCTGTAGGACAGTTGTATTGTTCTAGGACAGTTGTATTGTTCTAGAACAGTTGTAATGCTGTAGGACAGTTGTATTGTTCTACGACAGTTGTAATGCCGTAGAACAGTTGTAATGCTGTAGGACAGTTGTAATGCTGTAGGAAAGTTCTATTGTTCTAGAACAGTTGTAATGCTGTAGGACAGTTGTATTGTTCTAGAACAGTTGTATTGTTCTAGGACAGTGGTATTGTTCTAGGACAGTTGTAATGCTGTAGGACAGTTGTAATGCTGTAGGACAGTTGTAATGCTGTAGGACAGTTGTAATGCTGTAGGACAGTTCTATTGTTCTAGAACAGTTGTATTGTTCTAGGACAGTGGTATTGTTCTAGGACAGTTGTAATGCTGTAGGACAGTTGTAATGCTGTAGGACAGTTGTAATGCTGTAGGACAGTAGAAATGCTGTAGGACAGTTGTAATGCTCTGGGACAGTTGTAATGCTGTAGGACAGTTGTAATGCTGTAGGACAGTTGTAATGCTCTGGGACAGTTGTAATGCTCTGGGACAGTTGTAATGCTCTAGTTGTAAATATAGCTGAATGCTAACCTCTTTAAGCTCCTCTATATAGGTCAAATAGAGCTACATGCTAACATCTTTAAGATACTCTATATAGGTTAAATAGAGCTATATGCTAACATATTTAAGCTTCTCTATACAGGTTAAATTGAGCTACATGCTAACGTCTTTGTGTATTCAGGTATGAAAGGTTAATAATAATTACCAACACCTATTTCAGTCCAAGTCAAGCGCTGTGTATGGTTAAATCGCATAATTGTATGACATCATTGTATGACATCATTGTATGACTTCATTGTATGACATCATTGTATGACATAGAACTAAGGAGATCATGTTACAGGCCTGCAATTTAATATCTCCCATGTTCAGATTGGTAGCTATGTGTTTCTGTAGGTGTGTAACTATAATATGGAACAGTATGTGTAGGAGTAGCTGTGTGAACTAGGCTGTAGGAGTAGCTGTGAACTAGGCTGTAGGAGTAGCTGGGTGAACTAGGCTGTAGGAGTAGCTGGGTGAACTAGGCTGTAGGAGTAGCTGTGTGAACTAGGCTGTAGGAGTAGCTGTGTGAACTAGGCTGTGAACTAGGCTGTAGGAGTAGCTGTGTGAACTAGGCTGTAGGAGTAGCTGTGTGAACTAGGCTGTAGGAGTAGCTGTGTGAACTAGGCTGTAGGAGTAGCTGTGTGAACTAGGCTGTAGGAGTAGCTGTGTGAACTAGGCTGTAGGAGTAGCTGTGTGAACTAGGCTGTAGGAGTAGTGAACAGAAGGCTGTAGGAGTAGCTGTGTGAACT
Organism: Oncorhynchus nerka; assembly: GCF_034236695.1. NCBI lineage: Eukaryota > Metazoa > Chordata > Actinopteri > Salmoniformes > Salmonidae > Oncorhynchus > Oncorhynchus nerka. Next base: position 96,772,369 of record NC_088397.1, on the reverse strand, counting down.
AGGCTGTAGGAGTAGCTGTGTGAACTAGGCTGTAGGAGTATCTGTGAACTAGGCTGTAGGAGTAGCTGTGTGAACTAGGCTGTAGGAGTAGCTGCTGTGAACTAGGCTGTAGGAGTAGCTGTGTGAACTAGGCTGTGTGTGAACTAGGCTGTAGGATAGCTGGGTGAACTAGGCTGTAGGAGTAGCTGTGTGAACTAGGCTGTAGGAGTAGCTGGGTGAACTAGGCTTTGAACTAGGCTGTAGGAGTAGCTGTTTTATCCAGGCTGTAGGAGTAGCTGTGTGAACTAGGCTGTAGGAGTAGCTGTTTTATCCAGGCTGTAGGAGTAGCTGTGTGAACTTGGCTGTAGGAGTAGCTGGGTGAACTAGGCTGTAGGAGTAGCTGTTTTATCCTGGCTGTAGGAGTAGCTGGGTGAACTAGGCTGTAGGAGTAGCTGTGTGAACTAGGCTGTAGGAGTAGCTGTGTGAACTAGGCTGTAGGAGTAGCTGGGTGAACTAGGCTGTAGGAGTAGCTGTGTGAACTAGGCTGTAGGAGTAGCTGTGTGAACTAGGCTGTAGGAGTAGCTGGGTGAACTAGGCTGTAGGAGTAGCTGTTTTATCCAGGCTGTAGGAGTAGCTGTGTGAACTAGGCTGTAGGAGTAGCTGTGTGAACTAGGCTGTAGGAGTAGCTGTTTTATCCAGGCTGTAGGAGTAGCTGGGTGAACAGGCTGTAGGAGTAGCTGTTTTATCCAGGCTGTAGGATAGCTGGGTGAACTAGGCTGTAGGAGTAGCTGTGAACTAGGCTGTAGGGAGTAGCTGGGTGAACTAGGCTGTAGAGTAGCTGTGAAATAGCTGAACTAGGCTGTAGGAGTAGCTGTTTTATCCTGGCTGTAGGAAGTAGCTGTGTGAACTAGGCTGCAGCTGAGGTAGCTGTGTGAACTAGGCTGTAGGAGTAGCTGGTGAACTAGGCTGTAGGAGTAGCTGGGTGAACTAGGCTGTAGGAGTAGCTGTGTGAACTAGGCTGTAGGAGTAGCTGGGTGAACTAGGCTGTAGGAGTAGCTGTGTGAACTAGGCTGTAGGAGTAGCTGTGTGAACTAGGCTGTAGGAGTAGCTGTGTGAACTAGGCTGTAGGAGTAGCTGGGTGAACTAGGCTGTAGGAGTAGCTGTGTGAACTAGGCTGTAGGAGTAGCTGTGTGAACTAGGCTGTAGGAGTAGCTGTTTTATCTAGGCCAGGGACGCTGGCTGGGTCGTAGTAGCTGTGTTTTCCTCCATCTCCATAGTAACCCCACCATGGCTAATCTAGGTCAGGTTAAGGAGTTCTTATTAAAATGCATGAACGCTATGGAGTTGGACATGTTTTGTAGTTTATCATTATTATTGGGTAGATATTGAATGATGAATATAGCGTTTTGTCTAAGGAATGGTCCTTAGTGAACGATAACATCCTCTCCTCTCCTCTCCTCTCCTCTCCTCTCCTCTCCTCTCCTCTGTTCTCCTCTCATCTCCTCGGCTCTCCTCTCCTCTCCTCTCCTCTCCTCTGTTCTCCTCTCCTCCTCCGTTCTGTTCTCCTCTCCTCTGTTCTCCTCTTGTCTCCTGTCTTCTGTTCTCCTCTGTTCTCCTCTGTTCTCCTCTGTTCGCCTCTCCTCTCCTCTCCTCTGTTCTCCTCTCCTCTCATCTCCTCTCATCTGTTCTCCTCTCCTCTCATCTCCTCTCATCTGTTCTCCTCTCCTCTCCTCTTGTCTCCTCTCCTATCCTATCCTCCCATCTCTGTCTGCATCACTAGCTGGCTGAGACATTCACTGGTACTGTCCTCACCACCCATTACCCTCTTCTTCTGAGTTCTCCTCTCCTCTGATATGTAGAAGACAGCAGCTCATCTATTCTAATCCTCCTACTCCTTCTGTTCACCTATCTGCATTTAACTAGGCAAGTCCGTTAAGAACAAATTACAATGACGGCCTACCCCAGTCAAACCCTAACCCGGACGACCCTGGGCCAATTGTGCGCCGCCCTATGGGATTCCCAATCACGGCCGGTTGTGATATGGAACCAGGGTCTGTAGTGACGCCTCTAGCACTGAGATGCAGTGCCTTAGACCACTGAACCAGGGTCTGTAGTGACGCCTCTAGCACTGAGATGCAGTGCCTTAGACCACTGAACCAGGGTCTGTAGTGACGCCTCTAGCACTGAGATGCAGTGCCTTAGACCACTGAACCAGGGTCTGTAGTGACGCCTCTAGCACTGAGATGCAGTGCCTTAGACCACTGAACCAGGGTCTGTAGTGACGCCTCTAGCACTGAGATGCAGTGCCTTAGACCACTGAACCAGGGTCTGTAGTGACGCCTCTAGCACTGAGATGCAGTGCCTTAGACCACTGAACCAGGGTCTGTAGTGACGCCTCTAGCACTGAGATGCAGTGCCTTAGACCACTGAACCAGGGTCTGTAGTGACGCCTCTAGCACTGAGATGCAGTGACTTAGACCTATGGCGCCACTCGGGAGCCCCCATCACTACTGCATCACTAGCCAACATTACCAAGCAGCAATTGTCTCTTCCTCTGTTCTCTCCTTTGGTCTGTAGAAGAGAACAGTTCTGACCTGTGGTGGGTTCACCCTGTCAACGCAACCGGAAGCTATGGGCCTCTGCTGCCTGCATGGGAGAGAGAGGGAGGGAGGGAGAGGGGGAGGGAGAGGGGGAGAGAGGGAGGGAGAGAGGGAGGGAGGGAGAGAGGGAGGGAGAGAGGGAGAGAGGGATGGGGAGGGAGAGAGAGAGAGGGAGGGAGAGAGGGAGGAGTCAGAGAGGGAGGAGAGGGGGAGAGAGGGAGGGAGAGAGGGAGGAGAGAGGGAGAGAGGGATGGGGAGGGAGAGAGAGGGATGGGGAGGGAGAGAGAGAGAGAGGGGGAGGGAGAGAGGGAGGGATGGGGAGGGAGAGAGAGAGGGAGAGAGTGAGGAGGCAGAGAGGGAGGGAGAGAGAGAGGGAGGGAGAGGGGGAGGGGAGGGAGAGAGAGAGGGAGGGAGAGGGGGAGAGAGGGATGGGGAGGGATAGAGAGAGAGGGAGGGAGAGAGGGATGGGGAGGGAGGGAGAGAGAGAGGGGGGAGGGAGAGAGGGAGGGATGGGGAGGGAGAGAGAGAGAGGGAGAGGGAGGGAGGGGGAGGGAGAGAGGGGAGGCGGCATGGAGGGAGAGCGAGAGGATGGAGAGATAGTGAGAAAGAGATGGAGGGAGACAGAGAGAGTGAGAGAGAAGGAGCGCAAAGGAACTATATTAGAGAGAGGATGCCCTTGGTTTGACTGTGAGGCAGACAGCTCTGCAGCAACAGCATCGATGGTGGGAGGCGGGAGAGAGGCAGGAGAGAGGGGGAGAGAGTGATGGGGAGGGAGAGAGGCAGGAGAGAGGTGGTGGGAGGGAGAGAGGGATGGGGAGGGAGACAGGCAGGAGAGAGATTGATGGGGAGGGAGAGAGGCAGCAGAGAGGTGGAGAGAGGGATGGGGAGGGAGACAGGGAGGGAGACAGGCAGGAGAGAGGTGGGCTGCTACCTAGCAGCAAGGCAGTGTTGCGTCCCAGTACGAGCTGGTCTGTTTGCTCTGCTCTCCACTGGGCAGGCAGGCAGTGAGAGACAGTATACGCCACTCACAGCGGCTAACCCGCCAGTCTGCTCCCTAATCAACACACTACATTGTCATCTAGGGGAGAGGAGAGGGGAGGGGAGGGCAGAGGGAGGGAGGGATGGGGGGGATGGGAGAGGAAATTAGGAGAGTTAAGGAGGGAAGGGGAGGAGAGGAGGAGAGGAGAGGGGAGAGTAAAGGAGGGGAGATTCCTCTCCTCTCTTCTCTGCTATCCTCTCTTCTCTGCTATCCTTTCCTCCCCTCTCTCCTCTGCTATTCTTTCCTCCCCTTCCATAATACATACTGTATTTTCTCTCCTCTTTCCTCCCTCTCCTCTTTCCTCCCCTCTTTCCTCCCTCTCCTCTTTCCTCTCCTCTTCTCTCCCTCTCTCCTTCCCTCTTCCCTCCCTCTCTCCTTCCCTCTTTCCTCCCTCTCTCCTTCCCTCTTTCCTCCTCTCTTTCCTCCCCTCTTCCCTCCCTCTCTCCTTCCCTCTTTCCTCCCCTCTCTCCTCTGCTATCCTTTCCTCCCCTTCATAATACATACTGTATATAAGACATATAACCAACAGACTTGTCAGATTAATGTAAAACGTTCTTACTTTCATTACTGTAATCTGAAATGGTAAAGGAGAGAGAAGGGGAACAGAGAGTCAAAGAGAATGGAGAGAGGACAGCAGAGGAGAGGAACAGAGAGACCGAGAAAGAGGAGAGGAACAGAGAGACCGAGAAAGAGGAGAGGAACAGAGAG